>NC_069501.1:1251653052-1251953052 GCF_027579735.1 Bombina bombina | reverse complement strand
TTCTATCTTCTTCTTGTTCCGATCAGCCAATATAATGCAAGGTCAATCCTATTGGCTGATTGGATCAGCCAATTGGATTGAACTTCAATCCGATTGGCTGATTGCATCAGCCAATAGGATTTTTTCTACCTTAATTCCGATTGGCTGATAGAATTCTATCAGCCAATCGAAATTCAAGGGACGCCATCTTGGATGATGTCATTTAAAGGAACCGTCATTCATCGTTTAGTCGTCGGGATCGATGGATGCTCCGCGTCGAATGTCTTCAAGATGCTCCTCGTCGGATGGAAGAAGATAGAAGATGCCGCCTGGATGAAGCCTTCTGCCGATCTGGATATCCTCTTCTGCCCGGATAGGATGAAGACTTCTGCTGGTCTGGAGGTCCACTTGTGCCCGGCTGGGTGAAGACGTCTCAAGGTAGGGTGATCTTCAGGGGGTTAGTGTTAGGTTTTTTAAGGGGGGTTTGGGTGGGTTTTAGAGTAGGGTTGGGTGTGTGGGTGGTGGGTTTTAATGTTGGGGTGTTGTATTACTTTTTTTACAGGTAAAAGAGCTGATTACTTTGGGGCAATGCCCCGCAAAAGGCCCTTTTAAGGGCTATTTGTAATTTAGTATAGGGTAGGGAATTTTATCATTTTGGGGGGATTTTTTATTTTATTAGGGGGCTTAGATTAGGTGTAATTAGTTTAAAATTCTTGTAATTTTTTTATTTTCTGTAATTTAGTGGGGGTTTTTTGTACTTTAATTTTAGTTAATTGTAATTAGTTTTATTTAATTGTAGTTAATTTATGTAATTAATTTAATGATAGTGTAGTGTTAGGTGTAATTGTAACTTAGGTTAGGTTTTATTTTACAGGTAATTTTGTCTTTATTTTAGCTAGGTAGTTTAATAACTATTGTACCTAGTTAACATAAATACAAAGTTGCCTGTAAAATAAAAATACATCCTAAAATAGCTACAATGTAATGATTAATTATATTGTTGCTATCTTAGGGTTTATTTGATAGGTAAGTATTTAGTTTTAAATAGGAATTATTTAGTTAATAATAGGAATATTTATTTAGATTTATTTTAATTATATTTAAGTTAGTGGGTGCTAGGGTTAGGCTTAGGTTTAGGGGTTAATTACTTTATTATAGTGGCGGTGGTGTAGGGGGGCAGGAGAGGGGTTAATATCTATAATGTAGGTGGCGGTGGTCTCCGAGAGCGGCGGTTTAAGGCTTAAAACATGTATTTTGTTGCGGCGGGGTCCGGGATCGGCAGGATAGGGGTTAATAACTTTATGTAGGTGGCGGCGGTATAGGGGGCGGCAGATTAGGGGTTAATATTTATAATGTAGGTGGCAGCGCGGCGGTTTAGGGGTTAATGTATTTATTATAGTTGCGGCGGGGTCCGGGAGCGGCGGTTTAGGGGTTAATATATTATAGTTGTGGCGGGATCCGGGAGCGGCGGTTTAGGGGTTAATATATTTATTATAGTTGCGGCGGGGTCCGGGAGCGGCAGTTTAGGGGTTAATATATTTATTATAGTTGCGGCTGGGTCCGGGAGCGGCAGTTTAGGGGTTAATATATTTATTATAGTTGCGGCTGGGTCCGGGAGCGGCGGTTTAGGGGTTAATAACTTTATTTAGTTGCGGGGGCTCCGGGAGCGGCGGTTTAGGGGGTAAAACAGTATGGTATAGTGTGGGTGTTTAGTGACAGGATAGCAAGAAAGCTGCGAATAAGCCGATGAGCAGCGAGATCGATGACTGTTAGTTAACAACAGTCCGCTGCTCATCACACCGTACTTGGTGCACGGCTTTTTGACAGCTTTCTTGATAAATTTGGCGAACGTATTCAGGTCCGAGTGTTGGGGCCATCGAATGCAGGAAAGTAGACAGCTTGATAAATAGAGGCCAGTGTTTAGGCAGATTGTATCGCAGTTTTTCAACTGTAAAAGAGATGTGCTGCTCTATTTTTTGCTTTTGTGGTTTGTTGTGAGAGGAACTCAAACTGAATCTGAGTGATTGCTTTTTGGTAAGCATTTGTGTGTTCTACCAGTTTATTCTCCACTGTCTGGGATTTCTTCCATTTCAGTTCACGCCCCCTATATTATATTTATTTATACAGTGGGCAGTATGGCATTTTGATCAAAGACCAGAAAAAAATGCCATACAGCCGTTTTTTAAATAAAAAGATTTGGCATGCGCATGTCGAGGTAGCAAAAATCAACAGAAAAGTGGACAGACCACACAACTGGGTTTATTATTAGATTGGAGATTTACCTGTGCTTTGCAGCTTTTTAATTAAGGTGTTTTTTTTTACTTATCAAGGGGTTTAATAAACAATATTTACTTTTGAACCTGAGTGCAGCCTTGTCATGCTTTTGTGTTAATGTATTTTTGTAGTCGTATACACATATATATTTGTGTTTATGTGTAAATACATATAAGCATGTACAGTACATATATATTTATAGGAATAAAACAGTCCCCATAGCCTGCAATGCAAAGGCACTTTTTTCTCTAACACCCCACAACCGCACACTTTAACCCCTCATAACTGTTTATTTTTCTGTTGCTTTTTTATTTAATAAAATCTATAACACATTTAAATTTAAGGGCAATTATGGGGCACATTAGAAAAAAAATTAGAAAATTAACCACAGATCTGATCTCTAGTTAATTGTTTGAGCACTAATTGCTACCGCGAGCTAGCAGTAGCAATAACCAGCCACTTGTAATGACTTTTTATTTATTGAACGCCTATAAGCTGGTGAATTTGCCCATATACGGGCACAAGATAAATTAACACTCTAGTTGTAATCTGGCCCATATTCGGGATGTCTGCGATCTTTATTATTAATACGTACTATAAAACAAAAACCTCCCTATTAAACCTATAGGAGCTGTGGGGATGTGGGTATATTATACATGCATATACAATATTTTATTTATATGCATTTTATGGTATAATGCTAGAATATGTATTATAATTATTGTCGTGTTTTTAAAAATCGTGTATTTTGCTTTTGCCGTGTTTTTTTTAGGAAGTAAATTTTGTTTGTGATATTAATATTCCATAGAAGACGGTAGCTTCAGCTTTCTAGTTTTATTTCTTTATTGCCGATATAAGTTCTTACTGCTTTGAACGTGTTAATAACACGTTTGTTACAGTGCAGTCGCAATATTATAAATATAACAATGAAAACTTATCTTGAAAAGTATCTTAAAACTGATGCTTCACTTGGACCGTAGAGTTTAATGGGATCCTGCTCTCCTGCCTTCACAGTGAATGGACAGCAACGCTGCTCCCCTGCGAGCAGAGCCTGTCAATCACCTCACACAAACGTGCTCTGAGGGATTTTATCTCTGTCAGCTCAGAGCTGGTGGAGAGAGCAAGGAGCAGTTGTTTGATGACCACAGCTTCTTATGTTGGGAAAAGCAATAATCTTTCAGCGTAAACTGAGTTTAAAATCCTCCTGCTGTTGAAATATATTGATTTAATGGGTTCTCCTCTCCAGGCTTGGCAGGCAAAATTATTACCATCAGCTCCACTTTATAGGTTTTATTTTACTCTCCTGAAACAAAGCAAAAACTACTTTTTATGCCTTTGCGTTATTGGAATACTTTGCAACCGGGATATATAAAATGAACCCAATTTACTCTTTCTCTATAACATAAATTACAGGACAAAAAATGTCCACAAATAAGTTCTAGGTTTAATAAGAGATGAAAATAAATAAAACAGCAGCAAAATTGATCCAGACATTGATAAAAAAACACAAGTGCTTTAATGTCCTATTTTTATATAAAGAGCTGTGTATTATACCTGCAAGAAAATAAACATTACTGGGGTCTGGAAAAATCCTTTAAGTTCCTCAGCAAAGTAAAGTTATAAAAAGAACATTTACCCTGCGACAATATAATATTTAGACCACAATGGTGGATTAGGTACAGACCATCTTTTTTTTCTGCACATATCTTAATTGAATGGAACAGTCTTAAAGGGATACTAAACTTACATTTTTCTTTAATGATTCAGATAGAACAGCAATTTTAAGCAACATTCTAATTTACTCCTATTATCAAATTTCCTTCGTTCTCTTGCTATCCTTATTTAAAAAAAAGCAGGAATATAAAACTTAGCGGCCCATTTTTGGTTCAGAACCTTGGTTATGCTTGCTTATTGGCTTGCTAAATGTACTCACCAATAAGCAAGTGCTTTCCAGGGTGCTGAATCTAAAATGGGCCGTCTCCATAGCTTTAAATTCCTGCTTTTTAAGTAAAGATAACAAGAGAACGAAGAAAATTTGATAATAAGTGTAAATTAGAAAGTTGCTTAAAATTTCTGCTCTATATGAATCCTGAAAGAAAAAAATTGGGTTTAGCATCCCTTTAAGACAATGATAGACTGAAGAGACATAAAACACATTTTTTTTCTTTCAGATAGAACAGCAATTTTAAGCAACATTCTAATTTACTCCTATTATCAAATTTCCTTCGTTCTCTTGCTATCCTTATTTAAAAAAAAGCAGGAATATAAAACTTAGCGGCCCATTTTTGGTTCAGAACCTTGGTTATGCTTGCTTATTGGCTTGCTAAATGTACTCACCAATAAGCAAGTGCTTTCCAGGGTGCTGAATCTAAAATGGGCCGTCTCCATAGCTTTAAATTCCTGCTTTTTAAGTAAAGATAACAAGAGAACGAAGAAAATTTGATAATAAGTGTAAATTAGAAAGTTGCTTAAAATTTCTGCTCTATATGAATCCTGAAAGAAAAAAATTGGGTTTAGCATCCCTTTAAGACAATGATAGACTGAAGAGACATAAAACACATTTTTTTTCTTTCATGATAGAGTACGCAATTAAAAAAAATGATTCAATTGACTTATATTATCATTTTTTTCTTCATTCTCTTGATATCCTTTGTTGAAATGCAGGGAAGCAAGTGCAGGAGTCTGCAGCAGTCTTGCAAGAATATTATACATTTGCAGGAGCACTAGATGGAAGCACCGTTTCCTGCCATGTAGTTCTCAAGATTTGTGCGCACTACCTACCTAGGTATCTCTTCAAAAAGAATTACCATGGGAACAAAGCAAATTTGTAACTTTATTAAAAAAACATATTCTCTATCTGCACCACAAAAGAAAAAGGTGGAGTTTCATGTTTGTTTAAATAAACAAAGAAACCTGAAGCTATTGCTAGTTTAACCCTTTGGCTGCTAAGCTGGATTTGAGCTTTCTTTAATTTATTTTTTTTACTTTTTTTAAATATATTTATTTTTTTCCAGATCCCCATGACTTATACAGTTGGAAAGGTTTGGCGATTACCTTTCCAAAGGTGGGTCCTGGGGGTCTGTAGCTGCTTAGATGCCTGAGATACAGGCTTCTAAGCAGCATGCCCCCATTTCCCTATATTGTCCATTGTTAATTTTAAATAAAGTTGCATGACGTCACTGCGTTAATCGTGAAACCTCTCACTATTCAGGCCAGATCGCCAGGGTATGAGTCCCCAGATTGCCCTCAAGGTGGGTTAGTGCTAGTGATGGCTCTGAGCTGACTGGAACAATATGCGACGGCTCAGAGCAGTCGTTATCACTCAAAGGGTTAAATATTTCATTGTAATGTGTTACATTTCCTTCAAACATACAGACAGGGACAAGTGGGAAAAAGCATCACGGGGTGTAAATTTGGGCAAAAAAAGGGGCAATTCAAATGATTTGTATTGTGTGATAAATGTGCAGGTGTTTAAAGTGAAAGTCAACCATAGTGTTTTTGAAACGCTAGGTTTCACTGTTGAAACAAATAAAGGGCCGTTACATTCCTGAAGTATAAGATACTTAATGTAGAAAGCTCCTTTATTCGTTTCAAACTATCACCATTCTTAGATGCTACAGCAGCCCACGGCAAAAAAATATTTTGCTAAGAGGTGACGTTTTCACCTCTTAGCAAATAGCCGTGCGGTAAATACGGCTCCCATGGGCACCAAACTGTATTTACCGCACGGCTATTGGCTAAGAGGTGAAAACGTCACCTTTTAGCAAAAAATGTATTGGGCCATGGGCTGCTGTAGCAGCTAAGAACGCCGAACGGTTGAAATGAATAAAGGAGCTTTCTACATTAAGTATCTTATACTTCATGAATGTAACGGCCCTTTATTTGTTTCAACAGTGAACCCTAGCGTTTCAAAAATGCTATGGTTGACTTTCACTTTAATGGCTACATTAATTTATTAATGGCATTGCCTTACTTATAATATATAATAATGTAAGATAATCGGACACATAATAAGATGATAGAACACACTTGAAATAAATCACAGTACAACTCATGTATTTATAATATAGTCCCATGTTTCAGAACCATGATAGTGAGAGATTCCAAATCTTCTGCCACAAGAGGTCAGAGGGCCCAAAGGGACTGGATCAGCCCCAAATGCTGTAATACTCCTCATCTCAGTAGTTCCTTTCCTAAGCCCCTAGTAACTGTCTTCCTTCTCCTGTTGTGCTATGTAGCAGGTACCTACTGAGCACTCTTGTGGTTAGCGCTAATCACAGCTTCATAATTACAAATGTTCCCTCTCACAGACAGTTGAGACCAGTAGACCTGCACAGACAAAAGACTTTCGGCTAGATTACGAGTTTTGCGTTAACAGGGGTGCGGTGCTAACGAGCAATTTATGCTCACCACTCACTTGCAGACAGCGCTGGTATTACCGGTTTTTACAAACCCGACGTTAACCGCAAAAAACTGAGCGTAGAGCAAAATTTAACTCCACATCTCACCTCAATACCAGCGCTGCTTACGTTAGCGGTGAGCTGGCTAAAAGTGCTCGTGCACAATTTCCCCATAGGAATCAATGGGGGAGAGCCAGCTGAAAAAAAACCTAACACCTGCAAAAAAGCAGCGTAAAGCTCCTAACGCAGCCCCTTTGATTCCTATGGGGAAAATACATTTATGTCTACACCCTAACATGAACCCCGAGTCTAAACACCCCTAATCTTACACTTATTAACCCCTAATCTGCCGCCCCGACATCGCCGACACCTACATTATATTATTAACCCTAATCTGCTGCTCCGGACACCGCCGCCACCTACATTATATTTATTAACCCCTAAACTGCCACTCCCAATGTCGCCGCAACCTACCTACACTTATTAACCCCTAATCTGCCGCCCCCAGCGTCGCCGCCACTATATTAAAGTTATTAACCCCTAAACCTAAGTCTAACCCTAACCCTAACACCCCTTAACTTAAATATAATTTAAATAAATATAAATAAAATTACTATCATTAACTAAATTATTCCTATTTAAAACTAAATACTTACCTATAAAATAAACCCTAAGCTAGCTACAATATAACTAATAGTTACAATGTATCTAGCTTAGAGTTTATTTTTATTTTACAGGCAACTTTGTATTTATTTTAACTAGGTAGAATACTTATTAAATAGTTATTAACTATTTAATAACTACCTAGTTAAAATAAAGACAAAAGTACCTGTAAAATAAAACCTATCCTAAGTTACAATTACACCTAACACTACCACTATAATTAAATTAATTCCCTAAATTAAATAAAATTATCCCTAAAATTATTCCCTAAATAAGTACAAAAAAAAAAGAAACACTAAGTTACAGAAAATAATAAAAAATTACAAGATTTTTAAGATAATTACACCTAATCTAATCCCCCTAACAAAATAAAAAAGCCCCCCCAAAATAAAAAAAAGCCCTACCCTACACTAAATTACAAATAGCCCTTAAAAGGGCCTTTTGCGGGGCATTGCCCCAAAATAATCAGCTCTTTTACCTGTAATAAAAATGACAGAAACCCCCCAACATTAAAACCCACCACCCACACAACCAACCCTACTCTAAAACCCACCCAATACCCCCTTAAAAAAACCTAACACTAACCCCCTGAAGATCACCCTACCGGGAGAAGTCTTCATCCAAGCCGGGCAGAAGTGGTCCTCCAGACGGGCCGAAGTCCTCATCCAGACGGTATCTTCTTTCTTCATCCATCCGGCGCGGAGGGGGTCCATCTTCAAGACATCCGACCTTGAGCATCCTCTTCATCCGGAGTCTTCTTACTAAATGACGGTACCTTTAAATGACGTCATCCAAGATGGCGTCCCTTCAATTCCGATAGGCTGATAGAATTTTATCAGCCAATCTGAATTAAGGTAGAGAAAATCCTATTGGCTGATGTAATCAAGCAATAGGATTGAGCTGGCATTCTATTGGCTGTTCCAATCAGCCAATAGAATCAGCCAATAATTATAGTGGTAGTGTTAGGTGTAATTGTTAGGTTAGGTTTTATTTTACAGGTACTTGTGCCATTATTTTAGCTAAGTAGTTATTAAATAGTTAATAACTATTAAATAACTATTCTACCGAGTTAAAATAAATACAAACTTGCCTGTGAAATAAAAATAAACCCTAAGCTAGATACAATCGGCGAGATTACGAGTTTTTGTCTGTAAGGCTTGCGTTGCTAACGAGCCTTTTTTTTTCACTGCTCCCTTAAGACAACGCTGGTATTACAGGTTTTTTTAAACCTGACGTTAGCCGCAAAAAGGTGAGCGTAGATCAAAATTTAGCTCCACATCTCACCTCAATACCAGCGTTGCTTGTGGTAGCGGTAAGATGGCTAAACGTGCTCGTGCACGATTTCCCCATAGGAAACAATGTGGCAGATTCAGCTGGAAAAAAACCTAACACCTGCAAAAAAGCAGCGTTCAGCTCCTAACGCAGCCCCATTGATTCCTATGGGGAAATAAAATGTATGTCTACACCTAACACCCTAACGTGTATGTCTACAGTCTAAACACCCCTAAGCTTACACTTATTAACCCCTAATATGCTGCCCCCGACATTGCTGACACCTGCATTATATTATTAACCCCTAATCTGCCGCTCCGGACACCACCGCCACCTACATTATTCCTATGAACCCCTAATCTGCTGCCCCAACATCGCCGCCACCTACATTATATTTATTAACCCCTAATCTGCCCCCCCCATGTTGCCGCAACCTACCTACACTTATTAACCCCTAATCTGCCGCCCCCATTGTCGCCGCTACTATATTAAATTTATTAACCCCTAAATCTAAACCTAAGTCTAACACCCCCCTAACTTAAATATAATATAAATAAAACAAAATAAAATAACTACAATTAAATCAATTATTCCTATTTAAAACTAAATACTTACCTATAAAATAAATCCTAACCTAGCTACAATATAAATAATAGTTACATTATTGTAGCTAGCTCTTTATTTTTATTTTACAGTAAACTTTGTATTTATTTTAACTAGGTACAATAGTTATTAAATAGTTATTAACTATTTAATAACTACCTAGCTAAAATAAAGACAAATTTACCTGTAAAATGAATCCTAACCTATCTTACAATTACACCTAACACTACACTATCATTAAATAAATTAACTACATTACATTACATTACAATTAAATTAAATAAACTAAAGTACAAAAAACAACAAACACTAAATTACAGAACTCTAATCCCCCTAATAAAATAAAAAAGCCCCCCAAAATAATAAAATTCCCTACCCTATACTAAATTACAAATAGCCCTTAAAAGGGCTTTTTGCGGGACATTGCCCCAAAGTAATCAGCTCTTTTACCTGTAAAAAAAAAATACAATACCCCCCAACATTAAAACCCACCACTGACTTTTAAATGCGGCATCAGTCTTGACAGGAGAGGGTGTACCGCTCACTTCTTCCAAGACTCGTAATACCAACGTTAGGCAAATCCCATTAAAAAGATAGGATACGCAATTGACGTAAGGGGATTTGCAGTAAGCTCGAGTCGTGGAAGAAAAGTTAGCGGAACACCTGTACCTGCCAGACTCGTAACACCAGCGGGCGTTAAAAAGCAGCGTTGGGACCTCTCAACGCTGCTTTTTAAGGCTAACGCAAGACTCGTAATCTCGCCGAATGTAACTATATGTTATATTGTAGCTAGCTTAGGGTTTATTTTATAGGTAAGTATTTAGTTTTAAATAGGAATAATTTAGTTAATGATAGTAATTTTATTTATTTAAATTATATTTAAGTTAGGGGGGTTAGTGTTAGAATTAGTTTTAGGGGTTAATAACTTTAATATAGTGGCGGCGACATTGGGGGCGGCAGATTAGGGGTTAATAAATGTAGGTAGGTGGCGGCAATGTTAGGGATGGCAGATTAGAGGTTAATAAAATTTAACTAGTGTTTGCGATGCGGGAGTGTGGCGATTTATGGGTATATATATTTTTATAGTGGTGGCAATGTCCGGTTCGGCAGATTAGGGGTTACATTTTTTTTCCCCAGTGTTTGCGATGTGGGGGGGCCCTCGGTTTAGGGGTTAATAGGTAGTTTATGGGTGTTAGTGTACTTTTTAGCACTTTAGTTATGAGTTTTATGTTACAGCTTTGTAGCGTAAAACTCATAACTACTGACTTTAAAATGCGGTACCAGGCTTGACAGGAGAGGGTCTACCGCTCACTTTTTGTCAGACTCGTAATACCGGCGCTATGCAAGTCCCATTGAAAAAATAGGATATGCAATTGACGTAAGTGGATTTGCAGTATTTCCGAGTCTGGCCAAAAAAGTGAGAGGTACACCTGTACCTTCAAGACTAGTAATACTAGCGGGCGTTAAAAATCAGCGTTAGGACTGACCAACGCTGCTTTTTAAGCCTAACGCAAGACTCGTAATATAGCCGTTTATTTTGGATGAATTATTAGTTGTGAAAAATATTTTCTTTGTTTTGTCTGATATTCATTAAGGGCTGTTTGTTAACAGAAATCCACTAGTCTGTTATTTCCTATGGTGAACATCTACAGGCCAGCAGAGGAGCAGCTGGAAAACAGCTTAAATTTAAAGGGACATTCAAGTCAAAATGTAACCTTTATTATTAAAGGGACATGCCACCCACATTTTTTCTTTTATGATTTAGAAAGAGAATGCAATTTTAAACATCTTTCTAATTTACTTATATTATCTAATTTGTTTTATTCTCTTGATATTCTTTGAAGAAAAGCATATCTAGATATGCTCACTAGCTGCTGATTGGTTGCTGCACATAGAAGCATTGTGTGATTGGCTCACCATGTGCATTGCTTTTTCTTCAACTAAGGATATTTAAAAAATGAAGCAAAATAAAAAATGGAAGTAAATTGTAATGTTGTTTAAATTTCTATTCTCTATCTGAATCATGAAAGAAATATTTTGGGTTTAGTGGCCCTTTAAGATAGAGCAGCAATTTTAAACAAATTTCCAATTTACCTCCATTACCAAAATGTGCACAGTCTTTTTATATTTACAGGTTTTGAGTCACCAGCTCCTACTGAGCATGTGCAAGAATTCACAGAATATATATAAATGCATTTGTGATTGGCTGATGACTGTCACATGATACAGGAGGAGTGGAAATAGATATAATTTTGAAATTTGTCAGAAAAAAAATCTACTACTCATTTGAAGTTCAAACTAAGTGCTATTGCATTGTCTTGTTATCATGTATTTGTTGATTATGCAAATCTACTGTATTTACTGGTCCTTTAAGTAAAGTTAAAGTAGTAGCTAGTGCTGATGCTACAAGTCAGCAGCCGCAAAAATGTCTGTCTATCTGTTTGTCTATCTATCTATCTTGTCTGTCTGACTGTCTCTCTATTGGTGGCTGTAACATCACCACACCACCTCCCCTGATACCTCCTTATTTCTAGTGGTGCAGGAGCTCATATTTTAATCTTGTATCGTTTACAGAGAAAAAGAGACCAGTGATTTTATTGGAGGCAGAATCTGGGGATTTCTGTAAAAATGCTACCTACAATAGCTATAAAAATCCTGTTTTGCTTGTGGAGGGTTTAGTGGAGTTCCTATCTCCCTCTGTTTGACTTAGAGGGACAAGTGACCCTCATATAAATGGGAAGAATCCCCTATTACAAGAGAAGATTCACAGAGCTACAGAATTCTGTGGCACTATAGAAATAAATTCTAATAATATTAATGTCCCCCTAGGATGCAGTAGATGATCATGCCACCCAAGGCTAGCGCTCAGATTGTCTATTGTAGGTGAAGATGCAATTTGCATCCTACTATGACATACAGCATCTTACCTTTACTGACCAATCAGTCCACTCATGCAGCCCACACCTCTAGTCACATGACCAGGGGGAGTTTTCTGCTCACTGGTTTATTATCCGTTCTTTCACTGTAGGATCTTAATGAACGTTCTCCTTGAGGCAAACACTGTTGCAATAGAGTGCAAAAGAAATGTGCATACCCCTGAGCCCACATATATTACTCTTCAACAAAGGATACCAACATAATTAAGCAAACTGGATTTTTTTTATTGCATGCTCTTATCTAAACCATGGAAGTTTCATTGATTTTACCGCCCCATGCTGATGTTTGCCATTTATGATACATATAATAATAGGGAAATACAAATTATTATTTTTGCCTTTGTTTCTGCAAATAAGGTTCTTTTTGTTTGGGTGCTTGGTTTGCAGAAAAGATACTGCTATATTTATGTTTAAAGGGACAGTCTACTTGAAAATGTTAATTATTTAAAAAGATAGATAATCCCCTTATTACCCATTCCCCAGTTTTGCATAACCAACACTGTAATATTAATAATTTTTTTAACACTGTTATTACCTTGTATCTAAGGGGAAGATTTATCAAAGCTTCAACTGATAAAACGCTGAAATCCCGTGTCAAATTCAACGTGAGATTGATCTGCCGTAGTTAACAAAGCGTCAAGATTGTCAAATGTTGAAACATGTGAGGTAATATACTCTCCACAATCTCAATCTGACGCAGATCGATGCTTGCTTCATTCCAGATGTTTCAAATTTACATTCAACTCTATTTGACCCTCCCAATTTATCAAACATTCAACAAGTACGTTCACGTCAATTCCGGCGCAGCGTATCTACCGTTCAAAGTGCCACTCTTGAAGCCGCGAATGCCATAAAAAACAATGTAAGTCTGAAAACACAGAAAGGTTATGTTCGATGCTGCAAGACAATGAAGCATATTAGATAATAAAAGTAAATTATAAACATTATTAAAATTATATACTCTTTCTAAATCAAACAATATTATTGCTCCAAATTTGGTGCACTAGTAGATATATGGATAAAAATGAAATAAATACATTACTACTTATGGATTATGTTACATCTTTGAGTCATATTTATCAAAGGTCTGTCGGACCTGATCCGACAGTGTGGATCAGGTCCGACAGACCTCGCTGAATGCGGAGAGCAATACGCTCTCCGTATTCAGCATTGCACCAGCAGTTCTTGTGAGCTGCTGGTGCAACGCCATCCCCTGCAGATTCGCGGCCAATTGGCTGCCAGCAGGGGGGTGTCAATCGACCCGATCGTACTCGATCGGGTTGAATTGTGGCGATGTCTGTCCGCCTGCTCAGAGCAGGCGGACAGGGTTATTGAGCAGGCTCACCAGAAACACGGGCCCTCAAGCTCCATTCGGAGCTTGATAGATAGGCCCCTATGTCTCTCATTACAAAGCAAGGGCATAATATTATCACTCCAAATTTGGTGCAAAATATTGCTCTAAACTTGGTGCGAAGTATGCCATTTGTTACATTGTGTATTATACTTTGGAAGTATATATATGTGTAATTAGTATTAAAGTTAAACATTGATGATGACATTAGAACACACAGTATAATACTTTAGACAATGATTTTAAAATTCTAATGATGTTTGATTCAATGTAATCTTAAACTGATAGCTCAAAGCGATAGTTTACCTAACATTAAACTGTCATGATTCAGATACAGCAGAAATTAAAATCACCTCTTTACTGGCATGCTATTTTCAATGTTTTTCTTCCTTCTCTTGAATTTTATTTTCATTAAGATATGTCATCTTATATGCCAGCCCATTTTATAACACCTGTGTAGTGGTGGTGTTTAAAACTAGACTGCAATCAGGAGGGGTTACACTGGTGCAGAGAGAAAACTGTCCCAGCTCTTAAAATATCCATTTGCAAATAAATACAATAGGGGTATTGCATACAATTTGGTGCGAAAATTTACTAGTGCACCAAGTTTGGAGCAATATTTCGAATTAACAGATGAAAAATTAGATTAGCTTTAGAGAAATGTGCTTGTTCATTGACAGTGATGAAATGATATAAATAAAGTTGGAAAAAAACAGAATATCCGCGACAGTGATGCTCAACAGTCTAATGCTCATCGCTCCGTACTTGACACAAGTGTTTTTAACAGACATTTTAATAACTAAGGACATTATATGTAGATTTGCGGCGGCGATGTCTGGCGAGCGTATTGACTCCAGCTAATGCATTGAGATTGACGCAATGATAAATAGGCCCCCATGCCTCTGCAGACTGCTTCCTTATTTCAGATCTTTTGATAGACTTGCATTTTTGCAAGTCTATCAAAAGCCAATCAGTGTGTTTAAAATTGCATGCCCTTTCTAAATCATGAAAGTTTCATTTTGACTAGACTGTCCCTTTAACCATTTATTTGTTACTGTTGCATCACATAGTAAAGTCAGTTAAAGGGACAGTAGTGATATTTTTTATAAATGCAACAGAAATGAATTACAAAAGATTTCCATACAAAAGAAACGTTTAAAAAGTATGTACATTGCTATTTTGTTACCAATGTTTTGCAGCACAGCAACATACGCTTGAGTATGTTTATTATATTTCCCTTGCTTTTGCCAATTAGGGACAGGTGAAAATAAATGAGCTCTTACACTGATCTAGCAATAACTGCATTCCAGACCCTTTTCAGTTTAAAGTTACAGACAAAAGCAAGAAATGAATAAAATAAATAATGAAAGGGAATTTGATGTTTTTTATTTCACTATACAAAACTGAACATATCTCATGTCTATTTTTAAATACATATAACCTATTCTGCTATGTGCAGAACATTGGAATTTGAAATATTTACAGTAAATACACAGTATAACACTTTATTAAATAGAAATATTGCATACATAGGTTTTTACATTTTCATCTACTTAAAGGGCTCCATTGCACACACACATATATATGTGTATATAAATATATATATATATATATATATATATATATATATATATATATATATATATATATATATATATATATATATATATGTGTGTGTCTTTATATGTGTACATGTGTTTATATGTGTAAATATGTCTGTAGATACATACAGTATATACACATATAAAAGTATAAATACACACACACACACACACACACATATATATATATATAACATAATTTATGTAAGAACTTACCTGATAAATTCATTTCTTTCATATTGGCAAGAGTCCATGAGCTAGTGACGTATGGGATATACAATCCTACCAGGAGGGGCAAAGTTTCCCAAACCTCAAAATGCCTATAAATACACCCCTTACCACACCCACAATTCAGTTTAACGAATATCCAAGTAGTGGGGTGATAAAGAAAGGAGTAAAAAGCATCAACAGAGGAATTTGGAAATAATTGTGCTTTATACAAAAAAATCATAATCACCATAAAAAGGGTGGGCCTCATGGACTCTTGCCAATATGAAAGAAATTAATTTATCAGGTAAGTTCTTACATAAATTATGTTTTCTTTCATGTAATTGGCAAGAGTCTATGAGCTAGTGATGTATGGGATAGCAATACTCAATATGTGGAACTCCCCACTAGAGTCACTAGAGAGGGAGAGATAAAACAAAAACAGCCATTTTTCGCTGAAAGAAAATTAATCCACAACCCAAAATATAAGTTTATTCTTAAAAATGAAAAGAAAAACTTAAAACATAAGCAGAAGAATCACACTGAAACAGCTGCCTGAAGAA
This sequence comes from Bombina bombina, assembly GCF_027579735.1. NCBI lineage: Eukaryota > Metazoa > Chordata > Amphibia > Anura > Bombinatoridae > Bombina > Bombina bombina. The sequence continues at coordinate 1,251,937,203 of NC_069501.1, read as the reverse complement.
CTTTTCTACCAAAAACTACTTCCGAAGAAGCAAATACATAAAAACGGTAGAATTTAGTTAATGTATGCAAAGAAGACCAAGTTGCTGCTTTGCAAATCTGATCAACTGAAGCTTCATTCTTAAAAGCCCACGAAGTGGAGACTGATTTAGTAGAATGAGTTGTAATTTTCTGAGGTGGGGCTTGACCTGACTCCAAATAAGCTTGATGAATCAAAAGCTTTAACCACGAAGCCAAGGAAACAGCAGAAGCCTTCTGACCTTTCCTAGAACCAGAATATACAGGGAGTGCAGAATTATTAGGCAAATGAGTATTTTGACCACATCATCCTCTTTATGCATGTTGTCTTACTCCAAGCTGTATAGGCTCGAAAGCATACTACCAATTAAGCATATTAGGTGATGTGCATCTCTGTAATGAGAAGGGGTGTGGTCTAATGACATCAACACCCTATATCAGGTGTGCATAATTATTAGGCAACTTCCTTTCCTTTGGCAAAATGGGTCAAAAGAAGGACTTGACAGGCTCAGAAAAGTCAAAAATAGTGAGATATCTTGCAGAGGGATGCAGCACTCTTAAAATTGCAAAGCTTCTGAAGCGTGATCATCGAACAATCAAGCGTTTCATTCAAAATAGTCAACAGGGTCGCAAGAAGCGTGTGGAAAAACCAAGGCGCAAAATAACTGCCCATGAACTGAGAAAAGTCAAGCGTGCAGCTGCCAAGATGCCATTTGCCACCAGTTTGGCCATATTTCAGAGCTGCAACATCACTGGAGTGCCCAAAAGCACAAGGTGTGCAATACTCAGAGACATGGCCAAGGTAAGAAAGGCTGTAAGACGACCACCACAACAAGACACACAAGCTGAAACGTCAAGACTGGGCCAAGAAATATCTCAAGACTGATTTTTCTAAGGTTTTATGGACTGATGAAATGAGAGTGAGTCTTGATGGGCCAGATGGATGGGCCCGTGGCTGGATTGGTAAAGGGCAGAGAGCTCCAGTCCGACTCAGACGCCAGCAAGGTGGAGGTGGAGTACTGGTTTGGGCTGGTATCATCAAAGATGAGCTTGTGGGGCCTTTTCAGGTTGAGGATGGAGTCAAGCTCAACTCCCAGTCCTGCTGCCAGTTTCTGGAAGACACCTTCTTCAAGCAGTGGTACAGGAAGAAGTCTGCATCCTTCAAAAAAAACATGATTTTCATGCAAGACAATGCTCCATCACACGTGTCCAAGTACTCCACAGCGTGGCTGGCAAGAAAGGGTATAAAAGAAGAAAATCTAATGACATGGCCTCCTTGTTCACCTGATCTGAACCCCATTGAGAACCTGTGGTCCATCATCAAATGTGAGATTTACAAGGAGGGAAAACAGTACACCTCTCTGAACAGTGTCTGGGAGGCTGTGGTTGCTGCTGCACGCAATGTTGATGGTGAACAGATCAAAACACTGACAGAATCCATGGATGGCAGGCTTTTGAGTGTCCTTGCAAAGAAAGGTGGCTATATTGGTCACTGATTTGTTTTTGTTTTGTTTTTGAATGTCAGAAATGTATATTTGTGAATGTTGAGATGTTATATTGGTTTCACTGGTAAAAATAAATAATTGAAATGGGTATATATTTGTTTTTTGTTAAGTTGCCTAATAATTATGCACAGTAATAGTCACCTGCACACACAGATATCCCCCTAAAATAGCTAAAACTAAAAACAAATTAAAACTACTTCCAAAAATATTCAGCTTTGATATTAATGAGTTTTTTGGGTTCATTGAGAACATGGTTGTTGTTCAATAATAAAATTAATCCTCAAAAATACAACTTGCCTAATAATTCTGCACTCCCTGTATAACAAATAAACTAGAAGTCTTCCTGAAATCTTTAGTAGCTTCAACATAATATTTCAAAGCTCTTACCACATCCAAAGAATTTAAGGATCTCTCCAAAGAATTCTTAGGATTTGGGCACAAGGAAAGGAAAACAATTTTTCTATTAATGTTGTTAGAATTCACAACCTTAGGTAAGAATTTAAGTTAAGTTAGGATAACTTCCTTATCCTGATGAAAAATCAGAAATGGAGATTCACAAGCGAGAGCGGATAATTCAGAAACTCTTCTAGCAGAAGAGATGGCCAAAAGAAACAACACTTTCCAAGAAAGTAGTTTAATGTCCAAAGAATGCATAGGCTCAAACGGAGGAGACTGTAAAGTCTTCAAAACTAAATTAAGACTCCAAGGAGGAGAGATTGATTTAATGACGGGCTTAATACAAACTAAAGCCTGTACAAAACAATGAATATCAGGAAGTTTAGCAATCTTTCTGTGAAATAAAACAAAGAGCAGAGATTTGTGTTTTCAAGGAACTTGCAGACAAACCTTTATCCAAACCATCCTGAAGAAACTGTAAAATTCTAGCAATTCTAAAAGAATGCCAAGAGAATTTATGAGAAGAACAACATAAAATGTAAGTCTTCCAAACGCGATAATAAATCTTTCTAGAAACAGATTTACGAACCTGCAACATAGTTTTAATCACTGAGTCAGAGAAACCTCTATGACTAAGCACTAAGCGTTCAATTTCCATACCTTCAAATTTAATGATTTGAGATCCTGATGGAAAAACGGACCTTGAGATAGATGGTCTGGCTAATGGAAGTGGCCAAGGTTGGCAACTGGACATCTGAACAAGATCCACATACCAAAACCTGTGAGGCCATGCTGGAGCCAGCAGCAGCACAAACGATTGCTCCATGAGGATTTTGGAGATCACTCTTGGAAGAAGAACTAGAGGCGGGAAAATATAAGCAGGTTGATAACACCAAGGAAGTGTCAATGCATCCACTGCTTCCGCCTGAAGATCCCTGGACCTGGACAGGTACCTGGGAAGTTTTTTGTTTAGATGAGATACCATCAGATCTATTTCTGGAAGTCCCTACATATGAACAATTTGAGAAAACACATCTGAGTGGAGAGACCATTCTCCCGGATGTAAAGTCTGATAACTGAGGTAATCCGCTTCCCAATTGTCCATACCTGGGATATGAACTGCATAAATTAGACAGGAGCTGGATTCTGCCAAAACAAGTATCCAATATACTTCTTTCATAGCTTGAGGACTGTGAGTCCCACCCTGATGATTGACATATGCCACAGTTGTGATATTGTCTGTCTGAAAACAAATAAACGGTTCTCTCTTCAACAGAGGCCAAAACTAAAGAGCCCTGAGAATCACACGGAGTTCCAAAATATTGATTGGTAATCTCGCCTCTTGAGATTTCCAAACCCCTTGTGCTGTCAGAGATCCCCACACAGCTCCCCAACCTGAAAGACTCACATCTGTTGTGATCACAGTCCAGGTTGGATGAACGAAAGAGGCCCCTAAAATTATACGATGGTGATTTAACCACCAAGTCAGAGAAAGTCAAACATTTGGATATAAGGATATTAATTGTGATATCCTTGTATAATCCCTGCACCATTGGTTCAGCATACAAAGCTGGAGAGGATTCATATGAAAATGAGCAAAGGGGATCGCGTCCGATGCTGCAGTCATGAGATTGAAAACTTCCATGCACATAGCTACTGAAGGTAATGACTGAGACTGAAGGTTCCGACAGGCTGCAACCAATTTCAAACGTCCCTTTGTCTGAGGAATCAAAGAACTTTTTGGTAAATTGATCCTCCAACCATGTCTTCGAAGAAACAACACTAGTTGATTTGTGTGAGATACTGCAGAACATAAAGACTGAGCGAGTACCAAGATATCGTCCAAATAAGGAAATACTGCAATACCCCACTCTCTGATTACAGAGATTAGGGCACCTAGAACCTTTGAAAAGATTCTTGGAGCTGTCGCTAGGCCAAAAGGAAGAGCAAAAAATTGGTAATGCTTGTCTAGAAAAGAGAATCTCAGGAACTAATAGTGATCTGGATGAATCGGAATATGAAGATATGCATCCTGTAAGTCTATTGTGGACATATAATGCCCTTGCTGAACAAAAGGCAGAATAGTCCTTATAGTTACCATTTTTAAAGTTGGTACTCTTACATATAGATTCAAAATCTTTAGATCCAAAACTGGTCTGAATGAATTTTCTTTCTTTGGGACAATCAATAGATTTGAATAAAACCCCAGACCCTGTTCCTGAAACGGAACTGGCATGATTACCCCTGATAACTCCAGGTCTGAAACACACTTCAGGAAAGCCTGAGCCTTTACTGGGTTTGCCGGAATGCGTGAGACAAAAAATCTTCTCACAGGCGGTCTTACTCTGAATCCTATTCTGTACCCCTGAGAGACAATACTCTGAATCCAATGATTTTGGACCGAATTGATCTAAACATCTTTGAAAAATTTTAATCTGCCCCCTACCAGCTGAGCTGGAATGAGGGTTGCACCTTCATGCGGACTTGGGGGCTAGTTTTGATCTCTTAAATGGCTTGGATTTATTCCAATTTGATGAAGGCTTCCAATTGGAAGCAGATTCCTTGGGGGAAGGATTAGGTTTCTGTTCCATATTTTGTCGAAAGGAACGAAAACAATTAGAAGCTTTAGATTTACCCTTAGGTCTTTTATCCTAAAGCAAAAAAACTCACTTCCCCCCAGTGACAGTTGAAGTTATTGGCCCATATTTATCAAGGTCTGGCGGACCTGATCCGACACTGCGGATCAAGTCCGCCAGACCTCGCTGAATATGGAGATCAATATGCTCACCGTATTCAGCATTGCACCAGCAGCTCACAAGAGCTGCTGGTGCAATGCCGCCCCCTGCAGACTCGCGGCCAATGGGCCGCCAGCAGGGGGTGTCAATCATCCCGATCGTACTTGATCGGGTTGATTTCCGGCGATGTCTGTCCGCCTGCTCAGAGCAGGCGGACAGGTTTTGGAGCAGCGGTCTTTGTGACCCCTGCTTAATAATTACTGTTTCTGGCGAGCCTGCAGGCTCGCCAGAAACACGGGGCATCAAGCTCCTTATGGAGCTTGATACATATTCCCCATTGAATCCAACTGAGAACCAAATAATGTATTACCTTGGAAAGAAAGAGATATCAATCTGGACTTAGAAGTCATATCAGCATTCCAAAATTTGAGCCACAAAGCTCTTCTAGCTAAAATAGCTAAAGACATAGATTTAAGATCAATTTTGATAATATCAAAAATGGCATCACAAATTAAATTATTAGCATGTTGAATCAACTTAACAATGCTAGACAAATCATGATCCGATACTTGTTGCGCTAAAGTTTCCAACCAAAAAGTTGAAACAGCTGCAACATCAGCCAAAGAAATTGCAGGCCTAAGAAGATGACCTGAATATAAATAAGCTTTCCTTAGATAAGATTCAAGTTTCCTATCAAAGGATCTTTAAAAGAAGTACGTTTGGCAAGAGTAGAGAGAGCCCCATCAACTTTGGGGATCTTTTCCCAAAACTCCAATCTAACTGCTGGCAAAGGATACAATTTTTTAAACCTTGAAGAAAGAATAAAAGAAGTACCAGGCCTATTCCATTCCTTAGAAAATCATATCAGAAATAGCATCAGGAACTGGAAAAACCTCTGGAATAACCACAGGAGGTTTATAAACGGAATTTAAACGTTTACTAGTTTTAATATCAAGCGGACTAGTTTCCTCCATATCTAATGTAATCAACACTTCTTTTAACAAAGAACGAATATACTCCATTTTAAATAAATAAGAGGATTTGTCAGTGTCAATATCTGAGGCAGGATCTTCTGAATCAGATAGATCCTCATCAGAGAAGGATAATTCAGTATGTTGCTGGTCATTTGAAATTTCATCAACCTTATGAGAAGTTTTAAAAGACCTTTTACATTTATTAGAAGGCAGAATGGCAGACAAAGCCTTCTGAATAGAATCAGAAATACATTCTTTTAAAATTACAGGTATATCTTGTGCATTAGATGTTGAGGGAACAGCAACAGGTAATGAACTACTACTGATGGATATATTCTCTGCATATAAAAGTTTATCATGACAATTATTACAAACCACAGCTGGAGGTATAACCTCCACAGGTTTACAACACATGCACTTAGCTTTGGTAGAACTGTTATCAGGCAGCAGGGTTCCAACAGTGATTTCTGAGACAGGATCAGATTGAGACATCTTGCAAATGTAAGAGAAAAAACATGCATATGAGTATAGCCCTCTGACATAGGAAAAAGGCAGGAGGCAAAAAAGAATGGGGTCTTAAATAATGAAAATATTTAGCGCCAAGTATGACGCACAACAAACAGAAAAAATATTTTTTGGCGCCAAAAACGTCTGGAAACGACACACTCGCGTCATAGATGATGCAACCTTGTAAAAGGACCCGGCATCAACTAAGGTGCCGGAAATGACGAATTTGCGTCAATGAACGTAACTTTGCGCCATGAAAAAAATCTCGCACCAAGAATGACGCAATAAACTTTAGCATTTTGCGCCCTCGCCAGCCTAATTCTGCCCGCAAAATTTTTAAAATGACAGTCAATTGAAAAAAGACTATACCCCAGGTAAGAAATAAATTTTCCTGAAAAATGCATTTCCCAGATATGAAACTGACAGTCTGCAAAAGGAAATATACTGAAACCTGACTCATGGCAAGTATAAGTACAATACATATATTTAGAACTTTATATAAAAGCATAAAGTGCCAAATCATAGCTGGGGTGTCTTAAGTAATAAAAAACATACTTACCGAAAGACACCCATCCACATATAGCAGATATCCAAACCAGTACTGAAACAGTTATCAGTAGAGGTAATGGTATATGAGAGTATATCGTCGATCTGAAAAGGGAGGTTGGAGATGAATAGATCCCTGTGAGGAAAACTGTTGCATTCAATAGGTGATACTCCCTTCACATCCCTCTGACATTCACTGTACTCTGAGAGGAATCGGGCTTCAAAATGCTGAGAAGCGCATGTCAACGTAGAAATCTAAGCACAAACTTACATCACCAGCAACATAGGAGGCAAAGTTTGTAAAACTGATTTGTGGGTGCGGTGAGGGGTGTATTTATAGGCATTTTGAGGTTTGGGAAACTTTGCCCCTCCTGGTAGGAATGTATATCCCATACGTCACTAGCTCATGGTCTCTTGCCACTTATATGAAATAAATATATATATATATATATATTGTATATACACATACACATACATATTTAGACGTGTATGTATGTATCTAAATGTTAAAGCTCTTTGCAGTGCTTTTTTTCCCTAACACCTTAGACTAATTATAATTTTTATTAGTGTTATTATGAGTGTAACTGTATTGTTAAATGTATTTTTGATGTGTATTGTGCAACTTATTATTTGAGTGGAAAAAGTTAACCAGAGCTCTGAGGTTACGGTAATCATTCTAGCGTAAATCATGATTGCGTTCATGCATTCGTATTTAATTGTAATACAAACAGAATTTAACTTGCGCACAAACAGCCGTGAAAACCAGATATCGCTAGTAATCTAGCCCTTTATGTGGAATGACATTTTTGTTGATGTGTGTGTATTTATATGTGTGTGTGTTTATATGTTTGTGTTTGTTCTGACGTTTTTGTGTATGTATGTACTGTATGTGTGTGTAGGTGTGTGTGTATGTGCGTGTGTATATATATGTGTGCGTTTCAGTTTGTGTATGTCTTAGTGTGTGTGTGCATATGTGTGTGTGTGTTTATATATATACTCCAAAGAAATAGCTTGCACCCGGTTTCTTCAATAAGGATATTACCACTTTATTCACATATTGTGGTACACTTCACACCCAAAAACTTCCAACGTTTCGGTCCTTCACCTGGGACCTTTATCAAGAATGAGGACCGAAACATTGGATGTTTTTGTGTGTGAAGTGTACCACAATATGTGAATAAAGTGGTAATATCCTTATTGAAGAAACCGGGTGCAAGTTATCTCTTTGAAGTGTGTTTGGATTCTCTGCACCGGCCATTGTTACTTTACAGGGAGTGTAAGATATATATATATATATATTCTGTATATATATATTTGGAAGGAAAATGAAGAAAGAGAGCGCACAAAAGACTTTAAGTGCAGTATTTTAATGAAGATTTAACAAACACAAATGTGAGCCCAATCCCCAATCTAGGAACTAGAGGAAATGATTGCCTTTGATGAATCTGAGTTATGTCTGTGCTATTTTGCCATCACATACCTCACATGTTTGAAGTAATTTCTTGTGAGTAGTTCCTAGATTGGAGATTGGGCACACATTTGTGTTTGTTGAGTCTTCATTAAAATACTGCTCTTAGAGTCTTTTGTGTGCTCTCTTTCTTCATTTTTCTTCCAGATACTTTGTTCACCTGATTTGGCTGTCAGGCCATTGAGTGCAGCCAGACTCCAGGATACTGCCGTTGATTTGAACTCTGCATATTACTGAAACATCGGATCTGTGAGACTATATAATTATAGGGTGTTTAACCTTTTAAAGCCGTTATGCCGTTCCATTCCGTCATAATTAGACTGGGCTTTAAAGCCGTTATGACGGAATGGAACGTCATAACTAACGGCTGTCCTGAAGCCTTCTGTGCTTCAAGGATTTAATCGCGGTCTGGAGGGCGTTCCTAGGATTGTAGGGACGCCCCCCAGATGCGATCCAATAATTGAAATCTCGCGATCGTATGCACGATCGCGTAGTTTCAATTTGTCTACATCGGAACAGTTGTTCCGATGTAGGCACTTTAACCCTGTCACGAAAGGGATAATATACACCACTTGTTTTCAGTAGTTATTGTTATTTCTATGCTGTATTGAAAGTTGTGTTTGCTTCAGGTGTGCGCTTGACAGTGAGGGGCCACTAGAAAAATATTGCATTTGCACCTTTAACTATTTGGTCATGCCCTCATCATTTTTTGTTGTTTTTATTTACACACACACACACACACACACACATATATATATAATATATATATATATATATATATATGTGTGTGTGTGTGTGTGTTTGTGTATGTGTGTGTATATATTTGTGTGTATGTGTATTTGTGTATGTGTGTGTGTTTGTGTATGTTTGTGTGCATATGTATTAGTGTGTGTATGTATATATTTGTGTGTTTGTTTATGTGTGTTGGTGTGTGTGTGTTTGTGTATGTGTGTGTGTTTGTGTATGTGTGTGTGTATATATTTGTGTGTTTGTGTATGTGTGTTTGTGTATGTGTGTTTGTTTATGTGTGTTGGTGTATGTGTGTTTGTTTGTGCATGTGTGTGTCTTTGTGTGCATATGTATTTGTGGTGTCTCTGTGTGTTTTTATTTCCATGATGCCAGAGTAAATATGTACTTTTACTACAAGAGTTAAGTGCCAGTCTGAGCATGTTTTAGTTCCCTTGGTATTGCCGCAGCTTGCTAGCACAATACCTACTAGCTGGGTGTATAGATCTATTGCAATTGGCAGTTGTCACTGCTTTGTTTTGTACTTTTTCCACTTATTCCGAATCCTAGAGCGCTATTGATATCATCTATCTGATAAGAGTATTATGCTAAGGAACCTTTTCTTAATGCACCGTATGAAGTGATATTGATTCAACTGACAGTTCCACACAATTAAACTAATATGAATCAGAGCATCGTACTCAGCGGGTAATTTATGTGACGTTAAAGGTCTCTTTGGTGCTCAGTGAAAGTGGCATCTAGTTTCTTGCTGTCATGTTTGTTAATGCTTTTAATGTTAAAGAGACAAAGACACCATTTTCTTAGTTATCTGTAAATATGGCCATTTGTTTCTGCCGTTACAAGGTTAGTACTAATGGGTTGAGTTAACCCTACAGTGCCAAAGAAGAAATCCTCTGGTTAAGCTCAAAATTAAAATCGTACCAGCACTTAATACTTATTTCTTTTATGGGCACCTTAGGTGACTGGAAATGCTGAAACATTTAAATAAATTGATTGAGTGTTTTGGAGCTATTAAAGGGAAAGTAAACACCTTGTAAGGGCATTCCTTTTGTGCTGCTAAAGAAAAACATCAGCCAAGTCTTAAAACTTTTAAAAACAAATTAACATCCTTTTTACTACAATTTTTTTTCAAAAGCCAAACTACACTTTTTTTTCTCTCATCTGCCTTATATGGAGAAGCCAATCAGGGCTTTAGTCCACAGACAACAAGGCTAGCCACAGTCATAAGTATAAAGTGACTTGTTTTGCAATTATCAGCTAAAGCCAATTAGGTACAGATATGCAGCAGAGTTAACCATGAGAGGTCAGCAGTGCACATTTCATGTTCTGAGATTTAGAAATTGCTTAATTTTCAGAGCCAAATAAAATAAATAGAATAAAAGGGGCAAAATAAATAATGAAAATATATTGCAAAGTTGTTTCATTACACATAACAATGTTTTATATAAAAATATCAAGGTGTTTACTGTCCCTTTAAATGTCAACATTATTTTAATCTTTTGCAGCATTTGTATAATTACTATCAGTAGTCTGCGCTTAAATTATTACTAAAATATGCATTTTTATATAAATAAATTTACCTTCAAACTTGTTCTGCAGCTACTGTCTCCAGCCACTCGCCTATATACTGCATGTTTCTTATTTAAGATAGCGGCAACCAGTACTGGCAAACCAAACGTAATAAAGGGATATGAAAACCCAAATATTTCAGATAGACCATAACATTTTAACTTTCCAATTTACTTTTTATAGCTAATTTTCTTTGTTCTCCTAGTGTCCTTTTTTGCAAAGCATAACTAGGTAGGGTACTAACTGCTGATTGGTGGCTGCACATATATATGCCTCTTGTTACTGATGTGCTTAACTAGCGCCAATAGTGCATTGCTGGTCCTTCAATGAAGGATATCACAATAATAAAGCAAAATTGATAATCATGGTAAATTGTAATGTTATTTAAAAGATACACATACTAAGCTAAACACCAGACAAACACTACACGCACACACTAAGCTAAACACCACACACACCACATACACACACTAAGCTAAACACCAGACAAACACCACATACACACACTAAGCTAAACACCAGACAAACACTATATACACACACTAAGCTAAACACCAGACAAACACTATATACACACACTAAGCTAAACACCAGACAAACACCACATACACACACTAAGCTAAACACCAGACAAACACCACATACACACACTAAGCTAAACACCAGACAAACACTATATACACACACTAAGCTAAACACCAGACAAACACTATTTATACACACTAAGCTAAACACCATACGAAACTACATACACACACTAAGCAAAACACCAGACAAACACTACATATACACACTAAGCAAAACACCACACACACCGCATACACACACTAAGCAAAACACCAAACACTACATACACACTAAGCTAAACACCACACACACCACATGCACACACTAAGCTAAACACCAGACAAACACTACACGCACACACTAAGCTAAACACCAGACAAACACTACACGCACACACTAAGCTAAACACCACACACACCACATGCACACACTAAGCTAAACACCAGACAAACACTATATACACACACTAAGCTAAACACCAGACAAACACTACTTATACACACTAAACTAAAGACCAGACAAACACTATATACACACACTAAGCTAAACACCAGACAAACACTACTTATACACACTAAGCTAAACACCAGACGAAACTACATACACACACTAAGCGAAACACCAGACAAACACTATATACACACACTAAGCTAAACACCAGACGAAACTACATACACACACTAAGCTAAACACCAGACAAACACTACATACACACACTAAGCTAAACACCAGACACACCACATACACACACTAAGCTAAACACCAGACAAACACTACTTATACACACTAAGCTAAACACCATACGAAACTACATACACACACTAAGCAAAACACCAGACAAACACTACATATACACACTAAGCTAAACACCAGACACACCACATACACACACTAAGCAAAACACCAGACAAACACTATATACACACTAAGCTAAACACCACACACACCACATGCACACACTAAGCTAAACACCAGACAAACACTATATACACACACTAAGCTAAACACCAGACATACACTACATACACACACTAAGCTAAACACCAGACAAACACTACTTATACACCCTAAGCTAAACACCATACGAAACTACATACACACACTAAGCAAAACACCAGACAAACACTACATATACACACTAAGCTAAACAACCAGACACACCACATACACACACTAAGCAAAACACCAGACAAACACTATATACACACTAAGCTAAACACCACACACACTGCATACACACACTAAGCTAAACACCAGACAAACACTATATACACACACTAAGCATGCACACACTAAGCTAAACACCAGACAAACACTATATACACACACTAAGCTAAACACCAGACATACACTACATACACACACTAAGCTAAACACCAGACAAACACTAGGCAAAACACCATGCAAACACTACATACACACACTAAGCAAAACACCATACAAACACTACATACACACACTAAGCAAAACACCATACAAACACTACATACACACACTAAGCTAAACACCATACAAACACTACACACACAAACTAAGCAAAATACCAGACAAATACTACATACACATACTAAGCAAAACACCAGGTAAACACTACATATACACTAAGCTAAACACCACATACACACACTAAGCTAAACACCACACACCACATACACACACTAAGCTAAACACCAGACAAACACTACATGCACACACTAAGCTAAACACCACACACACCACATACACACACTAAGCTAAACACCAGACAAACACTACATACACACACTAAGCAAAACACCAGACAAACACTACATACACACACTAAGCAAAACACCAGGTAAACACTACATATACACTAAGCTAAACACCACATACACACACTAAGCTAAACACCACACACCACATACACACACTATGCAAAACACCAGACAAACACTACATGCACACACTAAGCTAAACACCACATACACACACTAAGCAAAACACCAGACAAACACTACATGCACACACTAAGCTAAACACCACACACACCACATACACACACTAAACTAAACACCAGATAAACACTACATACACACACTAAGCTAAACACCAGACAAACACTACATACACACACTAAGCTAAAAACCAGGCAAACTGTCAGGGTGCCAGGAATCAGACTGAGATGAGAAGTGCAAAAATAATCACACCTTTATTAATAACAAAAAATAATAAAAAGTCAAACAAAAAGCCAGGAGTCAAAGACGAGCCGAGTCAGGAGCCAAAGCGAATAGTCAGACGAGCTGAGTCAGGAGCCAAAGCGAGTAGTCAGACGAGCTGGAATCAGGAACAAGGAGAACAGCAGAGTCAGGAACATGCCAGGGATCAGGAACCAGGAGGGACGTCAGACAGCCAGGTAATACACTGGAACTCACATACAGGTCTGAGACAACGCAAGGACAAAGCATACTGAACAGAGGTCCTTTAAATAATAAGTGATGACATCACAATTCTGAGACTGCAACCTGTCACACAGATGATGTACACCAGTCTAGCCATAAGAGGGCGTGCAGGAAATGAGCAGCATCACACACTCTGCACCAAACTCAGCAAGAGAGGTGAGTAAAATGGCTGTCAGCAGCACATGGCAAACAAAGCAGGGAAAAAACCCTGACAGTACCCTCCCCTCAATGACCCCTCCCCTGCGGGAGGACAAATGGGCATGGAAGGCACGGAGAAGGGCGGGAGCATAAACATCAGAGGAGGGAACCCATGAACGCTCCTCTGGACCGTAGCCCCTCCAGTGAACCAAATACTGTACGCGGTCCCTGGACATACAAGAGTCAATAATGCTGCTGACCTCATATTCTTCATGGTTGTCAACAGAGATAGGACGGGGACGAGGCAACACAGTGGAAAACTGATTACATATCAATGGTTTCAAGAGGGAAACATGAAAAACATTGGAGATGCGCACTGCAGGAGGAAGGTCAAGAGCGTAGGCCACAGGATTGACCCATCAGAGTATTCGAAAAGGACCAACATAACAGGGAGCCAGTTTATTGGAAGGCACAGCCAAACCCTCTCTCCAACCTGGTAGGAAGGCGCGGGCCGATGCCAACGATCAGCCTGGAACTTTTGGTGCTGTATAGAACGATGAAGGCAATACTGAATCTGCACTCACGTGGAACGGAGTTGCCGGAGATGCTCCTCCAAAGCCGGAATACCTTGAGACCTGAATAAATTGGGCAACAAGGATGGTTGAAACCCATAATTCGCCATGAACGGGGATAACTGGGAGGAAGCATTAATAGCACTATTACGAGCAAACTCTGCCCAAGGTAACAGTTTAGACCAATTATTGTGGTGATCTGAGACGGAGGAACTGTTCCAGAGTGTGATTAGACCATTCTGCAGCCCCATTGGATAAAGGGTGATATGCCGAGGAGAAGGAAAGCTGGATCCCCATTTGAGCACAAAAGGAACACCAAAATCTGGAGACAAACTGGCTACCCCGGTCCAACACTATCTTCTTGGGTAACCCATGTAAATGGAAGACCTATAAGTAAAAAATGTATGCAAACTCCTTAGCACTAGGCAGCTTCTTCAAAGGAATGCAATGTGACATTTTAAGAAAACGGTCAACCACCATAAGGATAACAGTATTGCCACTGGAAATAGGGAGCTCGACAATGAAGTCCATGGAAAGATGTGTCCAAGGACGCTCACCATTAGCAATAGGTTGAAGACCCACAGGAAGACGTCGATGAGTCTTATTCTGTGCACAAACTGAGCAGGAGGCAACATACGCAGCAACATCAGAACGAAGACCTGGCCACCAGAATTGTCGAGTGACAGACCAAATCTTTTGGTTCTTGCCCGGGTGACCTGCAGCTTTAAGATAGTGGTAAGTGTGCAAAAGTTTAGTTCGAAGATTCTCAGGAACAAAGCACTTACAACTAGGTTTCTCAGGAGGTTCATTGGTTTGTGCAGCCAGAATCTCCTCCCCCAAGGGAGAAGTAAAATTAGTATGTATGGTAGCCAAAATATGGTCAGGAGGTATAACTGGAGTAGGTGCAGACTCCTCCTTGGACAGAGGCGAAAATTGTTGAGAGAGGGCATCAGCCCTAGCATTCTTACTACCAGGCAGGTATGAAACCACATAATTAAACCAAGACAAAAATATAGCCCATCTGGCCTTTTGGGGCAACAAACGTTTTGCTTTGGATAGATAAGTTAAATTCTTGCGGTCAGTAAGAATGAGCACTGGTACTCTAGTACCCTCGAGAAGATACCTCCATTCCTTAAGTGCCAAAATTATGGCCAATAATTCCCTGTCGCCAATTTCATAATTGCACTCCGCTGGAGACAATTTCTTAGAGGAGAAACCGCATGGATGCAAGGAACCATCAGGCGTAGGACGTTGAGACACCTACTCCAGTCTCAGGCGCATGAACCTCAAGAATGAAAGGCAGGACAGGGTTAGGATGAGCCAGAACTGGAACGACAGCAAAGGCAGTCTTAAGACTATCAAAAGCCTTAATGGCAGTAGGTGACCAATGGAGTGGATCATTCTCTTTACGGGTCATGTCTGTGATAGGTTTGACCAAGGAAGAAAAGTTTTTAATAAACTTTCTATAGTAATTTGCGAAGCCCAAAAAACATTGAATAGACCGAAGATCAACTGGGCGAGGCCACTGCAGAACTGCAGACAACTTGTCAGGATCCATGGAGAACCCAGAGATAACATAACCTAGGAAGGTTACTTGAGTCTGATGGAACTCACATTTATCGAGTTTACAAAACAAGCCATTCTCACGTAGTCTCTGAAACCTGTGTAACATCAGAACAATGAGCCTCAAGTGTGGTGAGTGTATGAGGATGTCGTCTAAGTACACCACAACACACTGTTGTAACATATCATTAATAAATTCCTGGAAAACAGCAGGAGCATTACATAGGCCAAAGAGCATTACAAGATATTCATAATGCCTGCTCCTGGTGTTAAATGCTGTTTTCCATTTATGGCCCTCCTTGATCCTAATGAGATTGTACGCTCCTCTCAAATCAAGTTTAGAAAACACTGTAGCTCCCTTGAGGAGGTCAAAGAGTTCCGTAATGAGAGGAATAGGGTAAGCATTCTTAATGGTAAGACGATTAAGACCCCTATAATTGATGCATGGTCTTAACTCGCCACCCTTTTTCTTCATAAAGAAGAAGCCAGCCCCTGAAGGAGAGCAGGATTTGTGGATGATCCCCTGCGACAGATCATCGGCAACATACTCCTCCATATCACAATTCTCCGCAACAGACAGAGGGCAAACCTGGCCCCGAGGAGGAATGGCTCTGGGTTGCAGGTCTATGGCACAATCGTAACACTGGTGAGGAGGCAACGTACCGGCACGCACCTTGTCAAAAACGTCTAGGAACTCTTGGGACTCCTCTGGCAATTGAGATACCGAAGAAGTGCACAAGACTTTAACTGGTTTCCGAAGACAAGTGGAATTACATTGCGGAGACCATGATAAAATTTTGGACCTGTGCCAGTCGAGACTGGGATTGTGCTTTTGGAGCCAGGGATAACCAGAACAACTGGGAAATTTGGATAGTTTATCACCTGGAACTGGAGGGTTTCAAAATGGAGAGCCCCGACAGCTATGGATAACGGAGCGGTTTTGTGAGTAACGAGTGTGGGCTGAAGGGGCCTGCCATCAATGGCCTCGATAGCAAGCGGAACGGACCGAGGCAGAACAGGAGTGGAGTACTTTGATACAAAAGCACTGTCAATAAAATAGCCCGCAGCACCGGAGTCAACAAGAGCCTGGGTGACTATGGAGGAGTCCACCCAGGAAAGGACAACCTGGGTGGACTCCTTAGGTGCGAGCGTTTACCGGCCGTGTAGGACAAGACTTTAAAAGGTGGCCCTGTAACCCACAATAGAGGCAGAGCCCCTCCCTCCTCCTAAAGGCCCTCTCCGCCGCGGAGAGATGCGTGAATCCCAACTGCATCCTGTGACTCCCGCCCCCGCCCCTTCCTGTGACTCCCATCAACCACCGGGAGTCACAGGAAGGGGCGGGGCCTTATTTCTGGCGCAAAAACCCTAATTCAGATACACCCTATATAAGCTCCCAGTACCATGCTAAAGTATAGTCTTGAGAAAGGCCCAATAAAGCCGAAACGCGTTGACGACATACTGGTGAGCATACTTTCAATATTACCACACTGTGTACAAACAGTTTTGCACTATTGTATTTTCTTTTCTTTCCACAGGTATCTAAAATATTTTTGTTGGTGTTGCTTTTTATATTTTGCTTTTTTATCAAACATTTTATTCATCATCCACACCTTCACGCCTCATTTGGATATTTTTTTATATTTTTGTGTATACACTCCATTTTTATGTTTTGTGATTTTTGTTCTTTTTTTCCATTTCGGACCACTCATATTATGCTGTATTAACTATTTTTGGATTATTCATTTTTATACACCGGATAGGAGGGATCACAGCACTGAAGCACTGAAAGACTTATTCCTATATACCCCCCACTTTGGGGATCCTGGACTATTGAACTTAATACCACATAGCTTGAGCTTATTTTTTTCCTTTTTTCACCAAACCCATAAAGATGTTGTTTTTTAGCACTATTTTTTAGTATCACCGTTTCCAGTAACACTGTTGTTGCAAGGTTTTTTTTTCAATATTGTATGATTATTCAGATTGTTTGAACTGAACACTGTTGTGCACCACACTACTATATTGATTCCCATAGCGGTATTGGTCTATAGACTTTGGGAGACATCCAGCCACACTTCTCTTAGAATAGGTTCATACTCTTATTATCGTTGTCCAACATATTGTACTTTTTTTTTTTTTTACCTATTGCACTATTTTTAACCCATCTCTTTGTATTGTTATCATGGATCCATAAATTGGTTTTATTATTGTATACTTGTTCTTTTATTATTGCTGTTTATTAAACTATTTTAATCATCTAATTATATCCAGTCAGTTCTGCCTAATAAATTGTTTTAATCTACGTATTGCTATATTCTACAAACTTTAAGTAAATTCTGCCTATTTAGCTTTTTTAGCGCCTACTGACACCATTATCCACCAAACACTACATACACACACTAAGCAAAACACCAGACAAACACTACATACACACACTAAGCAAAACACAAGACAAACACTACATACACACACTAAGCTAAACATCACACACACCACAATCACACACTAAGCTAAACACTACATACACACTAAGCTAAACACCAGACAAACACTACTTACACACACTAAGCTAAAAACCAGACAAACACTACATACACACACTAAGCAAAACACCACATACACACACTAAGCTAAACACCAGACAAACATTACATACACACACTAAGCTAAACACCAGACAAACACTATATACACCCACTTGTGATGTCGTGAACAGTTCGCCGGAGAACAGTTCCCGCCGAACATAGCTTGTTCGCGTTCGCCACGGCGGGCGAACATATGCGATGTTCGATCCGCCCCCTATTCGTGATCATTGAGTAAACTTTGACCCTGTATCTCACAGTCTGCAGACACATTTCAGCCAATCAACAGCAGACACTCCCTCCCAGACCCTCCCAGCTCCTGGGCAGCAGCCATTTTAGATTCATTCTGATCCTGCATTCTTAGTGAGAGGAGGGATAGTGCTGCTGCTGATTTTATAGGGAAATTGATAGCTAGGCTAGTGTATTCAGTGTCCACCACAGTCCTGAAGGACTCGACTGATCTCTGCTGTAAGGACAGCACCCCAAAAAGCCCTTTTTAGGGCTAGAACATCAGGGTTTTTTTTTTCTTTGTCATCTAATTGCATTTGCCTGCCTGTCAGCGTGTGTCAGGCTCACAGCATATAATGTGCCTACTTGCTTAGTGCCACCACTCATATCTGGTGTAACATTAGTGTAAATTTAAAAAAAAAAACTTTTACATCAGTCTGCTAGTGTAATCTAATTTCAGTTGCCAGGCCAGCTTGCCACTGCCAGCTTGTGTGTCAGGCTCACAGCATATACTGTGTCTACTTGCTCAGTGCCACCACCAGTCATATCTGGTGTAACAGTAGTGTACATTTTTTAAAAAAAAACTTTTACATCAGTCTGCTAGTGTAATCTAATAGCAGTTGCCTGCCTGCCACTGCCAGCCTGTGTGTCTTGCTCACAGCATATACTGTGCCTACTTGCTCAGTGCCACCACTCATATCTGGTGTAAAATTAGTGTAAATTTAAAAAAAAAAAACTTTTACATCAGTCTGCTAGTGTAATCTAATTTCAGTTGCCAGCAGGCCAGCCTGCCACTGCCAGCCTGTGTGTCAGGCTCACAGCATATACTGTGCCTACTTGCTCAGTGTCACCACCAGTCATATCTGGTGTAACAGTAGTGTAAATTTAAAAACAAAAACAAACTTTTACATCAGTCTGCCAGTGTAATCTAATTTCAGTTGCCAGGCCAGCCTGCCACTGCCAGCCTGTGTGTCAGGCTCACAGCATATACTGTGCCTACATGCTCAGTGCCAATTCTAGTTCTAGTAGGCCTTCTCTATGGAAGACCCATTACAATTGCCAATCTATATGCACCCATTCGCCCCACACCCTCCTTCTTTCGCAAAGCCATTAATCAGTTACTTGATATAGCCAGAGGCCCTATTATACTTGGCGGTGATTTCAATTTCCCCCTCAATCCTACCCTGGACACATCCACAGGCAGGTCGTACCTAAATCACAGAAGAATTAGAGCCAATTGGTCTGCGATACAATCCCTACCACTTTTCGATACATGGCGAATCACTCACACTCACACTAGGGACTACACTTTCTTCTCGCACCCACAAAAAACCTACACACGCCTGGATTACCTACTTTGCGACCAGTCTATATTAACATCTTTAAAAGACTCCAGGATTAGCCACACCGTATGGTCAGACCACAGTGCGGTGATTAACTCTTTTATCTGGTCCTCTAAACCCCTGAATCGCCCGATTTGGACCACCAGTCATATCTGGTGTAACAGTAGTGTAAATTTAAAAACAAAAACCCTTTTACATCAGTCTGCCAGTGCAATCTAATTGCAGTTGCCAGGCCAGCCTGCCACTGCCAGCCTGTGTGTCAGGCTCACAGCATATACTGTGCCTACTTGCTCAGTGCCACCACCAGTCATATCTGGTGTAAGAGTAGTGTACATTTTTTTTAAAAAAACTTTTACATCAGTCTGCTAGTGTAATCTAATAGCAGTTGCCTGCCTGCCACTGCCAGCCTGTGTGTCAGGCTCACAGCTTATACTGTGCCTACTTGCTCAGTGCCACCACTCATATCTGGTGTAACATTAGTGTAATTTTTTAAAAAAAAACTTTTACATCAGTTTGCTAGTGTAATCTAATTTCAGTTGCCAGGCCAGCCTGCCACTGCCAGCCTGTGTGTCAGGCTCACAGCATATACTGTGCCTACTTGCTCAGTGCCACCACCAGTCATATCTGGTGTAACAGTAGTGTACATTTTTTAAACAAAACTTTTACATCAGTCTGCTAGTGTAATCTAATAGCAGTTGCCTGCCTGCCACTGCCAGCCTGTGTGTCTGGCTCATAGCATATACTGTGCCTACTTGCTCAGTGCCACCACTCATATCTGGTGTAACATTAGTGTAAATTTTTTTGAAAAAACTTTTACATCAGTCTGCTAGTGTAATCTAATTTCAGTTGCCAGGTCAGCCTGCCACTGCCACACTGTGTGTCAGGCTCACAGCATATACTGTGCCTACTTGCTCAGTGCCACCACCAGTCATATCTGGTGTAACAGTAGTGTATTTTTTTTAAAAAAAACATTTACATCAGTCTGCTAGTGTAATCTAATTTCAGTTGCCAGGCCAGCCTGCCACTGCCAGCCAGTGTGTCAGGCTCGCAGCATATACTGTGCCTACTTGCTCAGTGCCACCAGTCATATCTGGTGTAAAAGTAGTGTAATTTTTTTTAAAAAAAAATGTTTACATCAGTCTGCTAGTGTAATCTAATTTCAGTTGCCTAAGAAAAATAGGAGTGATCACGGCGTCAAAAAGGCCTAAGGGTCAATATACACACTAAAGCAATAAAGAATGATAAGATATTAAAATGAAATTTATTACATATAGTAGAAAGGTAAAAAAGGTAAACCTGATTTCCTACATGGAAATCTAGAACATAAAAGCTTAATGGGGACTGAGGGAGAAGTTGAATCTTCAGTAGGTGGGACCTGCTCATTATCAGATGACGGCCCTGTCACATTAAAGGCCATGGAAAGCCTCATAGCTCAAGTGAAGGGGTGTATACGGGAGGAATGTGCAGATTTAAAACGGGAGATCAATGAGCTGGGTTTCAGAGTTGAAACGCTTGAGGATGATAGAGAAGAACTTGTTAAGGAAATGACGGAAATGTCACAGCAGATCCAGCTTCAACAAACCACAATTTCTACTTTAGAATCTAAGATGGATGACATAGAAAATCGCACGAGACGCAACAACCTTCGCGTCAGGGGAGTGCCCGAATCAGTAGCTGCTGACGCTATACATCACATTTTACAAGAAATATTTCAAGCTCTTGCAATCGCCAGCTCATGTGTAATTGCAGAGATCCCAATAGAGAGGGCTCACCGCACCCTACGCCCAAAACCAAATGAGAATCAACCCCCAAGAGACATTGTGATCTGTTTTCAAAGCTTCAGGGACAGAGAAAAAATTCTTAACTATGCTCGGCAACAGCATAACTTCTCCCACCTGGGATCGAAGATCCAGATTTTCCAAGACTTGTCATCTAGGACCCTACAGCTGCGAAGGGAATTTAATGTCATCACTTCACATCTCAGGACCCAGAAGATTCCCTACAGGTGGGGGTTCCCTGTATCCCTTCAGGTCATTAAAGGTGGGAAAAAGCTGGAATGTAAAGATCCAAGAGAGGCCACTTCTTTTTGTGAACTTCTGGGAATACCATCCCCGGAGGAGCCCGCAAATGTACCACCGCTACAGAAGCAGTCAGCCTCTACACACCCTAAGACCCCAAGAAGCACTTGGTCGGAGGTGGTGAATAAAATGTCTAAGAGAAAACCATCTCCTACACCTCAGGCTACCTTAGACAGCACCTGAACTGACTTGAAGAAAATGCCTCAAAAACTCCCTCTGGACTTCTATCTTTTAACATGCAGTCCAGGTCAAGTGAGTTATCAAAGAACTGTATGACTCTTACATTTATTCAGCAGTTAGGGCTATAATTTATATCTATAGATAGGAAATCTTAATAAGATACTCACTGCTGTGGAAGTTATACGTTGATAACATGTTGGTTTTACCCTAGTGAGATTACTGTTATGTACTAAGTTTTCAGCCTGTTTTTGCTGTGCAAGTTACTTTAAAATTAACGTTAAATGTTGAATGAATGCTTGTTGTGCCTTTTTTCCCTTTTTTTTTTTTTCTCTCTCCTTATCCCTCTTTGTAGATGTGATGGGGGGAGGAGGGGGAGAGAGAAGAAATGGTAATGTATTTGTGTGCTCGGTCACCTCTCTCCTTCTCTTCCCTCTTAGTACTGCTCCGACATCTTTACCAAAGAAACTTGTGGCGGGCTTTCTTGTACCGTGCTAAGCCCCTACTTCCTTACTTCCTTACTTTTCTTATTTTTCTCTTCTTTTCTTCTTTTAATATCAAAGTTTTCATTTTTAATTTTTGCATATTCATTACATTCTAACCCTACTCCTTCCCTCTTCCTACCCTTTTTTCCCCTGGTTCCCCCCCCGCCCCTTTTTGTTACCCTTTCCCCCCCCCCCCCTCCATCAGATATCTCATTTAAATCAACACATCGCCCCGTAAGCAGTAACCTTCACTCCCTCCCCCACAATATCCTTTCATTCTCCAGACCACCACCCTAGACCTTCTCTCATACCTCTTTTGCCTACGAATACATTGCTCAGTGTGCAATCTCATACACTACTGAGGTGAGGACACAGCACCCTTAACTCCTCGTAGTTCCTTAAGTTTAGTGACCTACACATAGATTTATGATGCACCACCGTGCACCTGCAAACACATTCACCATAGCTACACAGAATGTAAAAGGCTTCTTATCCGCAGAGAAACGGTCTTTAGCTTTTCATGACCTCTATAAGAAACAAATTGACATCCTCCTCTTGCAGGAAACTCATTTTATAAAACTCAAAGAACCCAACTTATCGACATTCTACTATGACAAGCATTTTCTGTGCTCGGGCCCCGACAGGAGAAATGGTGTTTGTATCTCTTTTAAAAGAGGGACCCCTTTTGAGATGTTACAAAAGTATACGGATGCTGAGGGCAGAATTCTAGTTCTAGTAGGCCTTCTCTATGGAAGACCCATTACAATTGCCAATCTATATGCACCCATTCGCCCCACACCCTCCTTCTTTCGCAAAGCCATTAATCAGTTACTTGATATAGCCAGAGGCCCTATTATACTTGGCGGTGATTTCAATTTCCCCCTCAATCCTACCCTGGACACATCCACAGGCAGGTCGTACCTAAATCACAGAAGAATTAGAGCCAATTGGTCTGCGATACAATCCCTACCACTTTTCGATACATGGCGAATCACTCACACTCACACTAGGGACTACACTTTCTTCTCGCACCCACAAAAAACCTACACACGCCTGGATTACCTACTTTGCGACCAGTCTATATTAACATCTTTAAAAGACTCCAGGATTAGCCACACCGTATGGTCAGACCACAGTGCGGTGATTAACTCTTTTATCTGGTCCTCTAAACCCCTGAATCGCCCGATTTGGAGATTAAATGACCTTATCTTCTCTGACCCCCAAATATTAACTGATATTGTCGAAAAGACCACAGAATTTTTTACAATAAACAGATCTGTCGACACATCGGTCGCTAACAATTGGGAAACATATAAGTGCTTTATAAGGGGGGAACTTATTAAACATACTAAAAGACAACGTCAGCAGAGAGCATCGTTGTATAACTCCCTTACCTCTAAATTAACACAAGCCGAACATGACCACAAAATCAACCCCCAATCGGACCAACACTACTCGACTTTACAACAAGCTAGGGAGGACCTGAACAGTTATCTCACTAAGTGTGCCCACTTGCGTTCCCTGACCCTAAAGGCTAAATTTTTTATAGAAAAAAACAAGGCGGGTCGCATGCTGGCAAGATCCCTTAAAAAAAAGAGATTTAAAACCTTCATAAAGCGAATAATCAACCCCTCAGGTCATACGTCCCTCGATAGCTCTTCAATTGTACATAACTTTGCCGACTATTATACCTCCCTATATAACATAGAATCCCCAAACCACACCACAAAGACTAATTTAATAAATGATTATCTTGGAAGAATCAAACTCCCTACTCTATCAGAGGAGGATATCTCCTCCCTAGACCGACCGTTCCATATCTCTGAAATATTGGCTGCTATTAAAACTCTGCCACAGGGAAAGGCCCCAGGCCCGGATGGCTTTACCCCTAAATACTACCACCTCTTCGCCCAACAAATTAGTCCACATCTACTGGAGCTTTTCCAATCAATTGACCACCAAGGCATATTCCCCAAAAATCTCCTGGAAGCATCTATCTCGGTCATCCCCAAACCTGGCAAACCCACTGATCAAGTTAAAAACTACCGCCCCATTTCCCTTATAAACATTGATGTTAAGCTATATGCTAAAGTGCTAGCCACGCGTATCAATAAATATCTACCCAGCCTGGTCCACACAGACCAGGTAGGCTTCATTCCGGGGAGGGAGGCTAAAGATAATTCGATACGGGTTCTTCAAACTTTGTATACAGCTAATACCAATAAATTACAAATGATGATTCTTTCCACAGATGCCGAGAAGGCTTTCGACAGGGTCGACTGGGATTTTCTCTGGTCGACCCTGTCGAAATTTGGTTTTTCCGCAACATTCATCAATAGAATTAGAGTACTATATACTAACCCCACAGCAATAGTTCGGGCTAATGATGTAGCGTCCCACAGCTTTCAAATACACAATGGCACACGTCAGGGTTGTCCCCTCTCCCCCCTCCTATTTGCCCTCACAGTGGAGACATTTGCCACCCACATTAGAGACAATACTCACATTAAAGGTTTGGAGTT
This sequence comes from Bombina bombina, assembly GCF_027579735.1. Lineage (NCBI taxonomy): Eukaryota > Metazoa > Chordata > Amphibia > Anura > Bombinatoridae > Bombina > Bombina bombina. The sequence goes on along the minus strand of NC_069501.1, from coordinate 1,251,912,065 downwards.
TGGCTCTCTCCATCAGAAATGCCTCATACGCGGATGACATTATTTTTACTTTACATTCACCCCGCACTTCGATTCCTTCACTCCTGAAGGAATTTGAGGCTTTCAAGAGAGTCTCAAATTTTTCTATTAATTTGGACAAATCTGTCCTTCTACCGGTCAATCTTCCTGAAGAGGAAGTCACCTACCTAGCCCAACACACCAAATTCTCGATAGATAAATCCCTGAAATACCTTGGCATACACATCTCCTCATCCATACCAGACCTCTTCGAACTTAACTATTTAACCCTTCAGAAGGAGATACGTACACTGCTTGATAATTGGCATAGACAGAACCATCTCTCTTGGCTTGGGCGAGTAAATGCGGTGTCCATGACCATTCTCCCTAAATATCTGTACTTGTTTCAAGTCCTTCCCTTAGATCTCTCCACCCAATTTCTTAGTACACAGCAAAAGATAATTGAATCCTTTGTGTGGTCCTATCAACGACCAAGAGTAGCTAAACAGAACCTGTATCTCAGCAGAGAGAGAGGAGGTCTGGGGATCCCCAATCTGACGTATTACTACAGGGCTACCCATCTTGCTCGGATTGTGGCTTGGAACCACCTCTCTCCCTCTAAGGCGTGGGTTAAGTTGGAGACCTACCTGTTACCCGGATGCAACCTGGCTGAGATGAGTTGGATCCCTAAAAGGCACAGGCCTACAAGATGCGAACTTAACTACTATATTGCATCAACTCTTAGAGTTTGGGACAAGACCATCAAGGCTCATACCAATGTATCACGCCCAATCTCCCCCTTAACTCCACTACTTAATAACACTACATTTATGTCATCGGATCTGCTGTCCATACCACAATCGGCCGACAGTCACCGACCCTCCCCTGTCTACCGCTTTTTCCACAATGGGCAACTTAAAACACAAACAGATTTAAGCCTAGATTTCGGACCCCCTTTTCACAAATGGTTCTCATACTTTCAAGTACGACACGCCCTCCTCTCATCACCACATAAGCCAGATTTTACTAGCCCCCTCACACCATTTGAAACATTATGTACAACCCCCTCACTTAATAAATCACATATCTCTTTGATACATAAAATATTATCAAACCCTATTCCCCCATCCGCGCCCTCATACATGGCTAAGTGGGAGAAGGAACTTAATATAACATTTACACAAAAACAACAGAACAACATATTTTTAATGACGAAAAAGTCATCTATTTCTCCGATAATAGTGGAACTCAACTATAAGATTCTATTGCGCTGGTACCTTTCACCATGTCGACTCCATAACATCTTCCCGAATGCCTCCCCATTGTGCTGGAGACATTGTGGGGAGACTGGTTCCCTCACACACATCTTTTGGCAGTGCCCTCTACTCAGTACTGGCGAACTATAAATACTCACATCAACTCCACCCTTAACTCCAATATCGAACTAAGCCCTGTTATGATCCTACTAAATGATCTCCCAAAACTTGCATGCCACTATCGCAGGAAATTACTACAATGCTTGATAAACTGCGCTAAGCGCCTAATCCCAAGGTTTTGGAAGAAGCCGCAAGTACCCACGCCACAAATGTGGATCCGCGAAGTGGACCATGTCCTCTCACTCGAGAAGCTACATTATAGCTTTCAGGGTAAAACAGATGCCATTTTGGACATTATCTTTATATGGGAACAGAGAGATATAAAAACACTCTGAATGACTTCCCTCCTTCCAGGAGTATGCCCCGCTTAAAGTAAAGTAACTACACCTACACCTTCCCTGATATTCATCAATCATTTTCCCTCCCTCTTCTTCCTTTTTCCTGCCTCCCCTCACCCCCCCCCCCCAACCCATGTTGCTGCTTGCTCTCATACTAAGCATGCTTATTATTTGTTGAATGTATAGATTGATATTGATATCTGTGATGGAGATCCTTGTGTTTTCATTTATTCCTGGTCTCAATCTGTCTTGATAGACTTTAAATTCAACTACAAGTTTCCTGATTGGAGACAGACCTGTATAAAGAGACCCTTGATGTTATTCTATAATGTTGTATGTTTTAAAATTAATAAAAAAAGATTTAAAAAAAAAAAAAAAAAAAAAAAGCTTAATGGGGAAATCCGCTATTTGGGAGAGCGGTAAGCAACAATGCTTAAGTTAAAATTGTTTGAACAAACAATACAATAAATAAATTATACAATAAATAAAAGCAGCTGATCGCTGGTAGCCCTAGCCCCAATGGGTGGGTTAAGATGTCTGAGGAGGTTTATCACAGTAGAAAACCACCTCCTATTAAAAGCCGTTAAATAGTGGCAGCTGGTTACAGGTGGCACGATTCAATGAGGCTGTGTGAAAGGCTGAGGAGTATAGTGCTGGCTTCGTTAGCACGATAGAACTCAGTCTACAGTTATGGATCCATATCTGAGGATGAACCACGGTAAAGATCCTGAAATTGGAGTGCTCGACAGATGCCGCACTCAAAATAGAATCTAAAGCACCGGGGACTGGCGAATAAAGAGTGGTTGCACAAGATAGCAAAGTGTAAATTGGTGATAACACAAAAGTGCTTGGGTGTGTGACAGATAATAAATTATATAATAGGCAATAAACAATGCTGGCAATAAAAGCTTATATGAACAACTTATATAAACACTGTTATAAAAACTTGGTTAAAACGGTCATATGAAAATCCTGAAAAATTTGATATTCAACAAAGGATCATGAAAAAACAAAATTAAATTAAAGCAATGTCAGTGAAACCAATGTGAGGTTGCACTAAAAAATCCAAAAAAACACCTCTAATCAACAAAAAATTCCGGGATGAAAAAAGACTTCCGTGCTGAAAAAGGAAAAAATTATGGTGGTTGAAGAAAAAATATATATGCTGGTAAAAGCGAAAAATAGAAAAATAGAAAAATGTACAATATAACAAAGTGTGTCAGTGAAACAATAATAACAAGCGCATTGCATCCAGTGATGAGTCAAATGTTCAGTTGTGAATTTATTCCAAGTGGAAGGTGATAAGAAATGGAAAAGGAGTGTCCAAAGAAATCCTTTCTGGAACTCAGCTGCTTCTATGAATTAACAGTCAATCCCTAAAATCAAAGATAAAACATAGCGTAGCAAAATTTATCCAAATTGAAAAATATTAGAAAGATGCTTACCAATGGGTCGTCTATGCGTTTCGGTCCTCACAAGACCTTTATCAAGACTAATTCATTGGTAAGCTAAGCATCTTTATATAGGCATATTGATTAGGTGACCGGAACTAGCTTAAACCAATTCTACTTCCGGTTTCGTCACTACTTATAATATCAATTACTTCTTATTTTGGATGTCCTTATGTATTCTATATTTAATATGTTAATATTCTGCTTATGGGTGGCTTATATCTGAACCTTTTTGCCCAACTTTTAATTTGTTTTTAAACATCGATTCTATGATGTCACTTCCGGTGAATGATCCTAGGTTGGAGTAAACAAACCCGGTGTCATTTCCGGTTGTTGGTTAATCAGGGCTAATTTGAGGACAAATATTAAGTCATACACCATCTCTAGTATATGTTTGTTTGCTTATGCCCCCAGAAGATTACCTTTGCAATATTAAAATACATAACTACATCACTATTATAAAATGCTGTGACGCAACTTTTGCTATCTCCGTTAAAATACCGGATGTGCCTTATCTCATTACGCTGGCATCTGACCTGAAATTTTAACAGATTAAATGTAGTTGATTTGAGTAACAGAACTTCATGACTTAATACATTATTTTAGTTGCTTAGAGGGGTGTATATAGAACACCTATCCTAATTCATACGTATTTTCAATTGGATGGAATATCTAATAATATAAATACACTAATAAAGAAAAGGGACAATAGAAATGTTATTGTAAAATGTATGCACATAAACGGATGTGGGCAGGGGACCCTTGTCTAAACCTATTACGATATAGGCTTATATTATAATATATTGCGTCTATTGGTCACCCTAAAAGGAATCACTAATAGTGATTCTAATTTTAAGTACTGATCGAAAAGATACAAATACATAATTCCCTAAAGATGGATGACCAACAACCGGAAATGACACCGGGTTTGTTTACTCCAACCTAGGATCATTCACCGGAAGTGACATCATAGAATCGATGTTTAAAAACAAATTAAAAGTTGGGCAAAAAGGTTCAGATATAAGCCACCCATAAGCAGAATATTAACATATTAAATATAGATTACATAAGGACATCCAAAATAAGAATTAATTGATATTATAAGTAGTGACGAAACCGGAAGTAGAATTGGTTTAAGCTAGTTCCGGTCACCTAATCAATATGCCTATATAAAGATGCTTAGCTTACCAATGAATTAGTCTTGATAAAGGTCTTGTGAGGACCGAAACGCGTAGACGACCCGTTGGTAAGCATCTTTCTAATATTTTTCAATTTGGATAAATTTTGCTACGCTATGTTTTATCTTTGATTTTAGGGATTGACTATTAATTCATAGAAGCAGCTGAGTTCCAGAAAGGATTTCTTTGGACACTCCTTTTCCATTTCTTATCACCTTCCACTTGGAATAAATTCCCAACTGAACATTTGACTCATCACTGGATACAATGCGTTTGTTATTATTGTTTCACTGACACACTTTGTTATATTGTACATTTTTCTATTTTTCTATTTTTCGCTTTTACCAGCATATATATTTTTTCTTCAACCACCATAATTTTTTCCTTTTTCAGCACGGAAGTCTTTTTTCATCCCGGAATTTTTTGTTGATTAGAGGTGTTTTTTTTTATTTTTTAGTGCCACCTCACATTGGTTTCACTGACATTGCTTTAATTTAATTTTGTTTTTTCATGATCCTTTGTTGAATATCAAATTTTTCAGGATTTTCATATGACCGTTTTAACCAAGTTTTTATAACAGTGTTTATATAAGTTGTTCATATAAGCTTTTATTGCCAGCATTGTTTATTGCCTATTATATAATTTATTATCTGTCACACACCCAAGCACTTTTGTGTTATCACCAATTTACACTTTGCTATCTTGTGCAACCACTCTTTATTCGCCAGTCCCCGGTGCTTTAGATTCTATTTTGAGTGCGGCATCTGTCGAGCACTCCAATTTCAGGATCTTTACCGTGGTTCATCCTCAGATATGGATCCATAACTGTAGACTGAGTTCTATCGTGCTAACGAAGACATCACTATACTCCTCAGCCTTTCATACAGCCTCATTGAATCATGCCACCTGTAACCAGCTGCCACTATTTAACGGCTTTTAATAGGAGGTGGTTTTCTACTGTGATAAACCTCCTCAGACATCTTAACCCACCCAATGGGGCTAGGGCTACCAGCGATCAGCTGCTTTTATTCATTGTATAATTTATTTATTGTATTGTTTGTTCAAACAATTTTAACTTAAGCATTGTTGCTTACCGCTCTCCCAAATAGCGGATTTCCCCATTAAGCTTTTATGTTCTAGATTTCCATGTAGGAAATCAGGTTTACCTTTTTTACCTTTCTACTATATGTAATAAATTTCATTTTAATATCTTATCATTCTTTATTGCTTTAGTGTGTATATTGACCCTTAGGCCTTTTTGGCGCCGTGATCACTCCTATTTTTCTTAAGCTATTGTCCTTTGGGGGACTGGTTAGATCCCTTTTGTGTATCACAGCTTAGGGTTCATCTTAGCGCTGCATTACCACATATATCTTTTCTAATTCACAGTTTTATCTAACCGGTAATTCAGCAGCTTTGAATACACTCACTTTTTAACATTATGGACACCCTAACCGGTATTAGGCAAAGCATTGACCTTGAGGCAAGCTTTATAGATAAAGAAGGAGATGATTGTTTGGATACTCAAACCATCTTTAAGAACTTAGAGAAATCATTAGTATCAGAAGTGAAGTACAAGGCAGATATATAATTTCTTAGAAAATGTATTGAACTCAACATTATACCTAAAGGTCTAATGGTCATTAAAGATTGTGCTTTCCCAATTTCCAAACCTAAATACTCTAGAAGATGGACAGAAGCTCTATCCACTGCTTCTGTCACCTTAATGAATATTATTATTGATTATAGAGATGAATTACTACATGAAACTGATACTGAAATCAAAGAGGATGAACAGATATTGATGAACCTAGAAAGTTCTGGGATTGATATTTCTGAGAAGAAAATAAATTTAGTTAAAAAAGTTACAAAAATTAGAGAGGATGTAATCACAAAGAAAACTAAAAAACTAAAGAGAGAACTAGACGTAAAAAGAACTAATGACAATGAAAGTATTGAAATTGTAGACTCCACATTAACCAATGAAGACATGGGGGGGAATACATTAGAACAACCTAACGGTAACATGACACATGAAGGACGATTTGAAGTGACAAATTCGCACACACATTAATCAAAGCAAAATAGACCTTACTCACAAAAACCATATACAAACAGATTTCAAAGAAATAGGATGTATTCGGACTATAGTCCCAACAGATATGAATGGGACAGAGATAATAACTATAGAGACAATTCTAACTACAGAAGGGAAGACGAACACTGGCAAGGGTCACGACATTACAGACCAGAATCACATTATAGACAGTATGCCAGCCCTTTAAGGCCATGGGATAAAGCACTCCATCAGAGGTTCTATAGGAATAACTATAGAAATAACTTTAGAGATAGAGATAACTATAGCCAAACACAATATCCTGCATGGCACTATAGAAGGGCACATAGACGTCAATACAGAGGGAACAATTCCCAAAACTTCTTTGGTAATCAAAGACATACAAGAGATCAAAGCAATGACTATTACAATGCTGGATCGAGACATGTAAATTGGGAAAACAAAACTATGCTAAGAAAAGACGGAATGCATGGTGACCATGAAAGAAGATCCTATGTATCACATGATAAAACACTCTCCAAAAAAACAGACATGGTTTGCAGACAGAATGAAGGTTCTAACAGAATGGCACAGAATGTTGACACAAATTTAGGAACAAGTTTAAATCAAACTGCCTCTTCGTCACATTTTTTAAGGATGAATCCACCGACAGCAAAAGACAAACAAACAAAATAAAAGATGAAACCTCGAACTCAATAATATTACAACAAAGGAAAAAGACCAGAGGAAAACATGGAGGCAAAAAAAACAACAAAAAGGAAATAAAAAACAAGTGATGAAGAAAAGAGGACATTGGACAATAAAGAATCTATCCAGATAGCAACCACATCACACACTCCAAATAATAATGAAAATATTGGAGATGGCATCTTTAATCTCAGCACATACGAAATAAACAAAGAGGAAAGAGAGGTTTTAAAATATAGTCTCTCATTTGCTCCAGCAAGATGTATGGACAAATTTCAAACGTTCATGAATACCAAGAATTTTATAAGGAAATTAACCCTAAAAAGGTACTTCCTAAAAACTCCATTGGACCCAGTATCAACAAAAAGTTATACATCAGAAAATGCTAAGGACCCTTATATGCATACAGGCTTAAAACCAAAATCAAGATTTTATCCCATCTATGCGAAAGGAAATGCCATTGAGGCATTTGAAATAATGGTCACTAAAGATATTAGAGATATCAGGCAAAAAAGCCTGAAAAGAATTAAACCAAATCTATCAAAGCTACATACAGAAACGATCAGGAGACTAGAGAACAACAACCAATTAACGATCAAACCAGCCGATAAAGGTGGAGGTATAGTCATCCTAGATAGAGAGAAGTATATGGCAGAGAACCAACGCCTACTTAACGATCAGACGACATACCTAAGGCTCAGGAATGATCCCGTGAATAGGTTCCAGGAAGAACTGAAGGAACTTCTAGAAAGAGCAAAAACATTGGGTATATTGGATAAAAAAGAATATAGCTATTTGGACATCAAATATCCGATAACACCCATAATATACCACCTGCCCAAGATACACAAAAATCTGAAAGAGCCACCTGGTCGCCCAATCATCTCCGGAATTGGATCACTCACCAGTAACTTGTCAGAATATGTTGATCAACATCTCCAGAAGTATGTAAGAGCTCTCCCGTCCTATCTGAGAGACTCCACCCAAGTTCTAAATATTTTGGAAGACATCCCGTGGGAAGATGGATATGTTATGGCGACTTGTGATGTCGCCGCTTTATACACCAGCATACCCCACAAAGAGGGACTTGAAGCAGTAAAATGGTTTTTGGAAAAAGATCCAGAGATGTTAGAAGAACAGGCTAAGTTTATAGTGGATAGTATTCAATACATCCTACAACATAATTACTTTTGTAATGAGGGGGTCTATTATCAACAAATCTGCGGTACTGCCATGGGGACCAGGTTCGCGCCCAGCTATGCCAATCTGTATATGGGCAAATGGGAGAGTATTTTCTGGGACTCCTGCCCAGCAAGCGTGGACCTGGTCCTCTACCGCAGATATATAGATGATATTTTAATCATCTGGAAAGGTTCAATACAAGATCTCTTATACACGATCGAGATCATGAATCAGAACAACCTGAACCTCAAATTTACCCATACTTGGAGCTTAAAGGAAATCGTCTTTCTAGACTTACAAATAGAAGTGAAAAATGATAAATGGGAAACTTCCACACACTTCAAAACAGTTGATAGCAACAATTATGTACACTACGAGAGTTGCCATCATGAAAAGTGGAAAAAGAATATCCCTAAAAGCCAACTCCTAAGGGTTCGAAAAAATTGCTCTAACATTAAGAAATGGGAACAACAAGCAATATGCCTAAAAGAAAAATTTATCGAAAGAGGTTATAAGGAGGATGAATTGGACCTTAAGATAGAGGAAGTAAGAAAAGTGGAAAGAAAGGAACTAACAAAATATAAAGAGAGGAAGAAATATGGAACAGAAGAAACTCTTAATGTACCAATGATTACGGAGTATAGCAGTAATAGGCACATCATGGAAACAATCTTTAAGAAACACTGGCATCTGTTGAAAAACAATGATATTATTGGAGATAAACTCCCAGATCAACCAAGTTTTGTGTACAAGAGAACAGGGAATCTTAAAAACAAACTAGCTCCAAGTCTGCTACGAAAGAAAAAACCCAACATGCTAAGTTTACAAGGAAAACCATTTAAAGGTTTCTTTCCTTGCCCAAGCTGCAAAGCTTGTAAAAGAGGGGTTAAAACAAAGACATTTACATCAACGCAGACTGGAGAAGAATTTAAGATCAAGGACCTCATCAGATGCCAGGATACAGGTATCATTTACCTTATAGAGTGTTCCTGTGGCCTCCAATACATTGGCCAGACCTCAAGAAGCCTCAAAGATAGGCTAAGAGAGCATATCCGGTTAATTGAAAAACAGGACAAAGATACGATACTCTACAAACACTTTGCCACCAAACATAATGGCAAAGTACAAGAGATGAAGTTTATGGGCATACAGAAAGTGACAAAAAATTGGAGAGGTGGGGATTTTGAAAAAACCCTTCTCAAAGCTGAATCCAAATAGATCTTTCTAATGGATAGTCTACACCCGAAAGGTCTAAACAACAGAGAGGACCTCACCTATTTATTTAATTAACACCAGCTTATGTGATTTGATCCAACTAATGTCAGCTTATGTGTCTATGGTTTTACGTCTACCAACTAGTTTCCCTCTCAAGATACAACACACCAAACTTTTCCTTCCTTAGCATACTATTATTAGTAACCTTATTTTAATCTGGAACCCTTAACACCACATTGGCACTTAGACCCCTTTTGCTTAAAATCACCGCTATTAGAACACAGCAAGAAATAAATATTTTCGAAGTTGGGCACTTCTTATAGATTGATCACCTGACTGTTAGCGATCCACTTCCGTTTTTTTATAAAATTCTTTAAAATAGTACATAAAGTAAATAAAGTACTTAAAATTAGAATCACTATTAGTGATTCCTTTTAGGGTGACCAATAGACGCAATATATTATAATATAAGCCTATATCGTAATAGGTTTAGACAAGGGTCCCCTGCCCACATCCGTTTATGTGCATACATTTTACAATAACATTTCTATTGTCCCTTTTCTTTATTAGTGTATTTATATTATTAGATATTCCATCCAATTGAAAATACATATGAATTAGGATAGGTGTTCTATATACACCCCTCTAAGCAACTAAAATAATGTATTAAGTCATGAAGTTCTGTTACTCAAATCAACTACATTTAATCTGTTAAAATTTCAGGTCAGATGCCAGCGTAATGAGATAAGGCACATCCGGTATTTTAACGGAGATAGCAAAAGTTGCGTCACAGCATTTTATAATAGTGATGTAGTTATGTATTTTAATATTGCAAAGGTAATCTTCTGGGGGCATAAGCAAACAAACATATACTAGAGATGGTGTATGACTTAATATTTGTCCTCAAATTAGCCCTGATTAACCAACAACCGGAAATGACACCGGGTTTGTTTACTCCAACCTAGGATCATTCACCGGAAGTGACATCATAGAATCGATGTTTAAAAACAAATTAAAAGTTGGGCAAAAAGGTTCAGATATAAGCCACCCATAAGCAGAATATTAACATATTAAATATAGAATACATAAGGACATCCAAAATAAGAAGTAATTGATATTATAAGTAGTGACGAAACCGGAAGTAGAATTGGTTTAAGCTAGTTCCGGTCACCTAATCAATATGCCTATATAAAGATGCTTAGCTTACCAATGAATTAGTCTTGATAAAGGTCTTGTGAGGACCGAAACGCGTAAACGACCCGTTGGTAAGCATCTTTCTAATATTTTTCAATTTGTATAAATTTTGCTACGCTATGTTTTATCTTTGATTTTAGGGATCGACTATTAATTCATAGAAGCAGCTGAGTTCCAGAAAGGATTTCTTTGGACACTCCTTTTCCATTTCTTATCACCTTCCACTTGGAATAAATTCACAACTGAACATTTGACTCATCACTGGATACAATGCGTTTGTTATTATTGTTTCACTGACACACTTTGTTATATTGTACATTTTTCTATTTTTCTATTTTTCGCTTTTACCAGCATATATATTTTTTCTTCAACCACCATAATTTTTTCCTTTTTCAGCACGGAAGTCTTTATTCATCCCGGAATTTTTTGTTGATTAGAGGTGTTTTTTTGGATTTTTTAGTGCCACCTCACATTGGTTTCACTGACATTGCTTTAATTTAATTTTGTTTTTTCATGATCCTTTGTTGAATATCAAATTTTTCAGGATTTTCATATGACCGTTTTAACCAAGTTTTTATAACAGTGTTTATATAAGTTGTTCATATAAGCTTTTATTGCCAGCATTGTTTATTGCCTATTATATAATTTATTATCTGTCACACACCCAAGCACTTTTGTGTTATCACCAATTTACACTTTGCTATCTTGTGCAACCACTCTTTATTCGCCAGTCCCCGATGCTTTAGATTCTATTTTGAGTGCGGCATCTGTCAAGCACTCCAATTTCAGGATCTTTACCGTGGTTCATCCTCAGATATGGATCCATAACTGTAGACTGAGTTCTATCGTGCTAACGAGGCCAGCACTATACTAAATATATATACATTACACAGTACAGTTACACTCATAATTACACCATCTAATAAATATACATTACACAGTACAGTTACACTCATAATTACACCATCTAATAAATATACATTACACAGTACAGTAACACTCATAATAACACTGTCTAATAAATATACATTACATAGTACAGTTACACACATAATAACACTATCTAATAAATATACATTACACAGTACAGTTACACACATAATAACACCATCTAATAAATATACATTACACAGTACAGTTACTCTCATAATAACACTGTCTAATAAATATACATTACATAGTACAGTTACTCTCATAATAACACCATCTAATAAATATACATTACACAGTACAGTTACACACATAATAACACCATCTAATAAATATACATTACATAGTACAGTTACACTCATAATAACTCCATATAATAAATATACATTACATAGTACAGTTACACTCATAATAACTCCATATAATAAATATACATTACACAGTACAGTTACACTCATAATAACACCATCTAATAAATATACATTACATAGTACAGTTACACTCATAATAACTCCATATAATAAATATACATTACACAGTACAGTTACACTCATAGCACTGTCTAATAAATATACATTACATAGTACAGTTACTCTCATAATAACACCATCTAATAAATATACATTACACAGTACAGTTACACACATAATAACACCATCGAATAAATATACATTACACAGTACAGTTACTCTCATAATAACACTGTCTAATAAATATACATTACATAGTACAGTTACTCTCATAATAACACCATCTAATAAATATACCTTACATAGTACAGTTACACTCATAATAACATTATCTAATAAATACATTACACAGTACAGTTACAGACATAATAACACTGTCTAATAAATATACATTACACAGTACAGTTACTCTCATAATAACACCATCTAATAAATATACATTACACAGTACAGTTACACTCATAATTACACCATCTAATATATATACATTACACAGTACAGATACACTCATAATAACACCATCTAATAAATATACAGTACACAGTACAGTTACTCTCATAATAACACCATCTAATAAATATACATTACACAGTACAGTTACACTCATAATTACACCATCTAATATATATACATTACACAGTACAGTTACACACATAATAACACCATCTAATAAATATACATTACACAGTACAGTTACACTCATAATAACACCATCTAATAAATATACATTACACAGTTACACACATAATAACACAGTCTAATAAATATACATTACACAGTACAGTTACACACATAATAAAACCATCTAATAAATATACATTACATAGTACAGTTACACACATAATCACACGGTCTAATAAATATACATTACATAGTACAGTTACACACATAATAACACTGTCTAATAAATATACATTACATAGTACAGTTACTCTCATAATAACACCATATAATAAATATACATTACACAGTACAGTTACACACATAATAACACCATATAATAAATATACATTACACAGTACAGTTACTCTCATAATAACACTGTCTAATAAATATACATTACATAGTACAGTTACTCTCATAATAACACCATCTAATAAATATACATTACACAGTACAGTTACACACATAATAACACCATCTAATAAATATACATTACACAGTACAGTTACACTCATAATAACACCATCTAATAAATATACATTACACAGTTACACACATAATAACACAGTCTAATAAATATACATTACACAGTACAGTTACACACATAATAACACCATCTAATAAATATACATTACACAGTACAGTTACTCTCATAATAACACTGTCTAATAAATATACATTACATAGTACAGTTACTCTCATAATAACACCATCTAATAAATATACATTACATAGTACAGTTACACTCATAATAACTCCATATAATAAATATACATTACATAGTACAGTTACACTCATAATAACACCATCTAATAAATATACATTACACAGTACAGTTACACACATAATAACACCATCGAATAAATATACATTACACAGTACAGTTACTCTCATAATAACACTGTCTAATAAATATACATTACATAGTACAGTTACTCTCATAATAACACCATCTAATAAATATACCTTACACAGTACAGTTACACTCATAATAACATTATCTAATAAATACATTACACAGTACAGTTACAGACATAATAACACAGTCTAATAAATATACATTACACAGTACAGTTACACTTATAATAACACCATCTAATAAATATACATTACACAGTACAGTTACACTCATAATAACACCATCTAATAAATATACATTACACAGTACAGTTACTCTCATAATAACAACATCTAATAAATATACATTACACAGTACAGTTACACTCATAATTACACCATCTAATATATATACATTACACAGTACAGTTACACACATAATAACACCATCTAATAAATATACATTACACAGTACAGTTACACTCATAATAACACCATCTAATAAATATACATTACACAGTTACACACATAATAACACAGTCTAATAAATATACATTACACAGTACAGTTACACACATAATAACACCATCTAATAAATATACATTACATAGTACAGTTACACACATAATCACACGGTCTAATAAATATACATTACATAGTACAGTTACACACATAATAACACTGTCTAATAAATATACATTACATAGTACAGTTACTCTCATAATAACACCATGTAATAAATATACATTACACAGTACAGTTACACACATAATAACACCATATAATAAATATACATTACACAGTACAGTTACTCTCATAATAACACTGTCTAATAAATATACATTACATAGTACAGTTACACACATAATAACACTATATAATAAATATACATTACACAGTACAGTTACACACATAATAACACCATCTAATAAATATACATTACACTACAGTTACTCTCATAATAACACCATCTAATAAATATACATTACACAGTACAGTTACACTCATAATTACACCATCTAATAAATATACATTACACAGTACAGTAACACTCATAATAACACTGTCTAATAAATATACATTACATAGTACAGTTACACACATAATAACACTATCTAATAAATATACATTACACAGTACAGTTACACACATAACACCATCTAATAAATATACATTACACAGTACAGTTACTCTCATAATAACACCATCTAATAAATATACATTACATAGTACAGTTACACTCATAATAACTCCATATAATAAATATACATTACATAGTACAGTTACACTCATAATAACTCCATATAATAAATATACATTACACAGTACAGTTATACACATAATAACACTATCTAATAAATATACATTACACAGTACAGTTACACACATAATAACACCATCTAATAAATATACATTACATAGTACAGTTACACTCATAATAACTCCATATAATAAATATACATTACACAGTACAGTTACACTCATAACACTGTCTAATAAATATACATTGCATAGTACAGTTACTCTCATAATAACACCATCTAATAAATATACATTACACAGTACATTTACACACATAATAACACCATCGAATAAATATACATTACTGAGTACAGTTACTCTGATAATAACACTGTCTAATAAATATACATTACATAGTACAGTTACTCTCATAATAACACCATCTAATAAATATACCTTACACAGTACAGTTACACTCATAATTACATTATCTAATAAATACATTACACAGTACAGTTACAGACATAATAACACTGTCTAATAAATATACATTACACAGTACAGTTACACTTATAATAACACCATCTAATAAATATACATTACACAGTAAAGTTACACTCATAATAACACTGTCTAATAAATATACATTACATAGTACAGGTACTCTCATAATAACACCATCTAATAAATATACATTACACAGTACAGTTACACTCATAATTACACCATCTAATAAATATACATTACACAGTACAGTTACACACATAATAACACCATCTAATAAATATACATTACACAGTACAGTTACACACATAACACCATCTAATAAATATTCATTACACAGTACAGTTACTCTCATAATAACACCATCTAATAAATATACATTACACAGTACAGTTACACTCATAATTACACCATCTAATAAATATACATTACACAGTACAGTTACACACATAATAACACTATCTAATAAATATACACTACACAGTACAGTTACACACATAATAACACTATCTAATAAATATACATTACACAGTACAGTTACACACATAATAACACTATCTAATAAATATACATTACACAGTACAGTTACACTTATAATAACACTGTCTAATAAATATACATTACAATGTACAGTTACACTCATAATACCACCATATATTAAAAATTATTTAAAAAAATGCACAAAAAAGTTATAAGGGCTCAGATATGAGGTCTCGGGTGCCAAGCCGGATTTACCGCATGGCTATTGGCTAAGAGGTGGAAACGTCACCTCTTAGCAAAAAAATTTTTTAGCCATGGGCTGCTGTAGCAGCTAAAAACTGCGATCAGTTAAAACAAATAAAGGAGCTCTCTATATGAAGAATCTTATACTTCATGAATTATAGTCCCTTTTATTTGTTTCAAAAGTCAATCCTAGCATTTGAGGTGTTTGGTAACTTTGATACTTCAAGGGCTATAATATTTGGATGATGGTTTAATTAGCGGATTTGCTAAACTTTGATGTAATAAGTTAGTGTTACAGTTATCTAGTGCCAATTGCTGTACTATGTATGCTAATGCAGAAATCGATATATTTTTACCGTGAGGAATGCACTTACATTTTAAGTGATGCCACATAGGGATTAACCCAGTGTGGGAAAAGATAATATAGATGTAGGTTAAGGGTTTACAATGGTTATAATAAAATAGTCACTTAGTATTGATATTAATGAGATACTACAATGTAATATATTGTTTATATTTTAGATGCTCTTGAAGACGGCTTAGTGTTTTAGCCGAAACATCGACCTTGACACATGTTGATGTAACGTATTGATGAATAAAATACTACTTCATTATTAAGTCCTGTAAATGTGCCCTCATCCCTGAGAAATTTGCATATGAATAAATTCAGGAGACACCCGGGCAAATAAAAACTTGTTGGAGCGAGTGCATGAAGTTGGAACATTATATATATATTTACTCTATGTACAAATATATGTTTTACCAAAATACCATCAGATACATGTAGAAATGTGTATTTAATTTATGAATAAATAGAACATATTCTGCTATGTGAAGAACATTTAAATGTGAAATAATATTTTCATGTCGGGATAGCACATATGGGCATATGTGATTGGGTTTAAGGGCGAGTAGGTTGTTTCCATTTTTTTCTTCCATTGACATCTATAGGGGAAAATGTTAATGCAATTGTGATATTCGAAGTTTGGCTTTTTGCACGCATCAGGTTAGCGCGGGGCACCCTTAAGCGGTTACCTAGTCTACCTGTATTGTTGCACCGGCCCTGCATTACAGTTGTAAATTTTAGGAACTGGTACATACAAACACTATCTACATTAATTGTGTACGGAGATTTAGATGTTATTACGAGTTCATAAAGATTACTGTTAACTAGCAGCACTCAGCATGACTGTAAAAAATAATTATTAATACTAAGTGCCATAAAATAGTTAAATGGACTATATTTTTAGATAATTTAATGTAAAACATGTGCTTTCAATTTTCAAACCACACTGTTTAAGGCTTAAATGCAGGTTTTTCTTGGGTTAAAGATTGAGAGCTTTGCTGCCTTACAATAACACCTCTTACTCACTGACAGTGCAAGACTTAATACAACAGGGCTTCTCTATCTTTTGTAGCAAATACCCTGCAGGCAGATATTTTCTTCCTAAGTACCCAAACTGCAAAAAGTACATTTTATTGATTAAAACCTCTCATATGAGTAAATGTGTGTTCCAGAGTTTATGAGCCAGAGAAAAAATGTATGAGTATATTTTGAGCAAATCGGTCTGTGACTAAAGCAGCACAAAACTAAATACACCACAGATTACTGACTGCAGGTGCATTATATCTATGGCGATATTAGAAAAACAAAGAATGACTAAAACAATTTATAGAGACAACTCACAAACACAGCATTCACATGTATAATAATTTATTATTTATAATCACCTAGATTTAGAGTTTTGCGTTAGCCGTCAAAAGCAGTGTTAAGGGGTCCTAACGCTGCTTTTGTCCGCCCGCTGGTATTTAGAGTCAGCCAGGAAAGGGTCTAACGCTCACTTCCTCACCGCGATTCCAGGCTACCGCAGATCCCCTTACGCCAATAGCGTATAGTATCTTTTCAATGGGATCTGCCTAACGCTGGTATTTGGAGTCTTGGGAGAAGTGAGTGGTAGACCCTCTACCGACAAGACTCCTACCGCCAAAAAAAGTCAGTAGTTAAGAGCTTTATGGGCTAACGCCGGAATATAAAGCTCTTAACTACTGTGCTCCAAAGTACACTAACACCCATAAACTACCTATGTACCCCTAAACCGAGGCCTCCCACATCGCCACCACTCTATTACATTTTTTTAACCCCTAAACTCCCGACCGGACACCGCCGCCACCTACATTATACCTATAAACCCCTAATCTGCTGCCCCTAACATCGCCAACCCCTATATTATATTTATTAACCCCTAATCTGCCCCCCCCAATGTCGCCGCTACCTAACTACACTTATTAACCCCTAATCTGCCGACCGGACCTCGCCGCCACTATAATAAATGTATTAACCCCTAAACTACTGCACTCCCACCTCGCAAACACTATAATAAATAGTATTAACCCCTAATCTGCCCTCCCTAACATCGCCGCCACCTGCCTACAATTATTAACCGATAATCAACCGCCCGTACCGTCGCAGCTACTATAATAAAGTTATTAACCCCTAAACCTAACTCTAACCCTAACCCCCCCTAACATAAATATAATTTAAATTAAACGAAATAATATTCCTAAAATTAACTAAGTTAATCCTATTTAAAACTAAATACTTACCTATCAAATAAACCCTAATATAGCTACAATATAACTAATACAGGGAGTGCAGAATTATTAGGCAAGTTGTATTTTTGAGGATTAATTTTATTATTGAACAACAACCATGTTCTCAATGAACCCAAAAAACTCTTTAATATCAAAGCTGAATAGTTTTGGAAGTAGTTTTTAGTTTGTTTTTAGTTATAGCTATTTTAGGGGGATATCTGTGTGTGCAGGTGACTATTACTGTGCATAATTATTAGGCAACTTAACAAAAAACAAATATATACCCATTTCAATTATTTATTTTTACCAGTGAAACCAATATAACATCTCCACATTCACAAATATACATTTCTGACATTCAAAAACAAAACAAAAACAAATCAGTGACCAATATAGCCACCTTTCTTTGCAAGGACACTCAAAAGCCTGCCATCCATGGATTCTGTCAGTGTTTTGATCTGTTCACCATCAACATTGCGTGCAGCAGCAACCACAGCCTCCCAGACACTGTTCAGAGAGGTGTACTGTTTTCCCTCCTTGTAAATCTCACATTTGATGATGGACCACAGGTTCTCAATGGGGTTCAGATCAGGTGAACAAGGAGGCCATGTCATTAGATTTTCTTCTTTTATACCCTTTCTTGCCAGCCACGCTGTGGAGTACTTGGACGCGTGTGATGGAGCATTGTCCTGCATGAAAATCATGTTTTTCTTGAAGGATGCAGACTTCTTCCTGTACCACTGCTTGAAGAAGGTGTCTTCCAGAAACTGGCAGTAGGACTGGGAGTTGAGCTTGACTCCATCCTCAACCCGAAAAGGCCCCACAAGCTCATCTTTGATGATACCAGCCCAAACCAGTACTCCACCTCCACCTTGCTGGCGTCTGAGTCGGACTGGAGCTCTCTGCCCTTTACCAATCCAGCCACGGGCCCATCCATCTGGCCCATCAAGACTCACTCTCATTTCATCAGTCCATAAAACCTTAGAAAAATCAGTCTTGAGATATTTCTTGTCCCAGTCTTGACGTTTCAGCTTGTGTGTCTTGTTCAGTGGTGGTCGTCTTTCAGCCTTTCTTACCTTGGCCATGTCTCTGAGTATTGCACACCTTGTGCTTTTGGGCACTCCAGTGATGTTGCAGCTCTGAAATATGGCCAAACTGGTGGCAAGTGGCATCTTGGCAGCTGCACGCTTGACTTTTCTCAGTTCATGGGCAGTTATTTTGCGCCTTGGTTTTTCCACACGCTTCTTGCGACCCTGTTGACTATTTTGAATGAAACGCTTGATTGTTCGATGATCAGGCTTCAGAAGCTTTGCAATTTTAAGAGTGCTGCATCCCTCTGCAAGATATCTCACTATTTTTGACTTTTCTGAGCCTGTCAAGTCCTTCTTTTGACCCATTTTGCCAAAGGAAAGGAAGTTGCCTAATAATTATGCACACCTGATATAGGGTGTTGATGTCCTTAGACCACACCCCTTCTCATTACAGAGATGCACATCACCTAATATGCTTAATTGGTAGTAGGCTTTCGAGCCTATACAGCTTGGAGTAAGACAACATGCATAAAGAGGATGATGTGGTCAAAATACTCATTTGCCTAATAATTCTGCACTCCCTGTAGTTACATTGTAGCTATTTTAGGATTTATATTTATTTTACAGGCAACTTTGTATTTATTTTAACTAGGTACAATAGCTATTAAATAGTTAATAACTATTTAATAGCTACCTAGTTAAAATAAGTACAAAATTACCTGTAAAATAAATCCTAACCTAAGTTACAATTAAACCTAACACTACACTATCATTAAATTAATTAAATAAATTACCTACAATTAACTAAAATAAAATACAATAAAATAAACTATTCTATAATACAAAAAAAACAAACACTAAATTACAAAAAATAAAAAAGAATTACAAGCAGTTTAAACTAATTACACCTAATCTAATAAAATAAAAAAGCCCCCCAAAATAAAAAATTCCCTACCCTATTCTAAAATACAGAAGTAATCAGCTCTTTTACCAGCCCTTAAAAGAGCTTTATGCAGGGCCTTGCCCCAAAGTAATCAGCTCTTTTACCTGAAAATAAAATACAATACCCCCCCAACATTACAACCCCCCACCCACATACCCCTACTCTAACCCACCCAAACCCCCCTTAAAAAAACCTATCGCTAACCCCCTGAAGATCATCCTACCTTGAGTCGTCTTCACTCAGCCGAGCCAAATTCTTCATCCAAGGTGCGCAGAGGAGGTCCTTGATCCGGTAGAAGTCTTTATCCAAGCGGGGCAAGAAGAGGTCCTCCATCCGGTAGAAGTGTTCATCCAGGCGGCATCTTCAATCTTCATCCATCCGGAGCGGTGCGGAGCCATCCTCTTCTACCGACGGACTAACGACGCATGAAGGTTCCTTTAAGGGACGTCATCCAAGATGGCGTCCCTTCAATTCCCGATTGGCTGATCGGAACAGCCAATAGAATGCGAGTTCAATACGATTGGCTGATTGGATTTTTTCTAGCTTAAAGGGCCACTAAACCCAAAATCTTTCTTTCATGATTCAGATAGAACATACATATTTAAACAACATTACAATTTACTTCTATTATGTATTTTGCATCATTTTTTAGATATCCTTATTTGAAGAAAAAGCAATGCACATGGGTGAGCCAATCACATGAGGCTTCTATGTGCAGCAACCAATCAGCAGCTACTGAGCATATCTAGATATGCTTTTCAGCAAAGAATATCAAGAGAATAAAACAAATTAGATAATAGGCGTAAATTAGAAAGATGTTTAAAATTACATTCTCTTTCTAAATCATAAAAGAAAAAATATGGGTATCATGGCCCTTTAATTGCGATTGGCTTATAGAATTCTATCAGCCAATCGGAATTGAAGGGACGCCATCTTGGATGATGTCCCTTAAAGGAACCTTCATTCGTCGTTTGTCCATCGGTAGAAGAGGATGGCTCCGCGTCGGCTCCTTTGAAGATGGCTCCGCTCCGCTCCGGATGGAGGACCTCTTCTTCCCCCGCTTGGATGAAGACTTCTGCCGGATCAAGGACCTCCTCTGCGCACCTTGGATAAAGAGATCAGCTCGGCTGAGTGAAGACGACTCAAGGTAGGATGATCTTCAGGGGGTTAGCGATAGTTTTTTTTTAAGGGGGGTTTGGGTGGGTTAGAGAAGGGGTATGTGGGTGGTGGGTTGTAATGTTGGGGGGGGTATTGTATTTTATTTTCAGGTAAAAAAGCTGATTACTTTGGGGCAAGGCCCAGCAAAAAGCCCTGTAAAATAAATATAAATCCTAAAATAGCTACAATGTAAGTATTAGTTATATTGTAGTTATATTAGGGTTTATATTATAGGTAAATATTTAGTTTTAAATAGGATTAATTTAGTTAATTTTAGGAATATTATTTCGTTTAATTTAAATTATATTTATGTTGGGGGGTTGGGGTTAGGGTTAGAGTTAGGTTTAGGGGTTAATAACTTTATTATAGTAGCAGCGACGGTGCGGGCGGGAGATTAGGGGTTAATAATTGTAGGTAGGTGGCGACGATGTTAGGGAGGGCAGATTATGGGTTAATACTATTTATTATAGTGTTTTCGAGGCGAGAGTGCAGCTGTTTAGGGGTTAATACATATATTATAGTGGCGGCGAGGTCCGGTCGGCAGATTAGGGGTTAATAAGTGTAGGTAAGGTAGCGACGACGGTGCAGGCGGGAGATTAGGGGTTAATAAATATAATATAGGGGTCGGCGGTGTTAGGGGCAGTAGATTAGGGGTTCATAGGGATAATGTAGGTTGCGGCGGTGTCCGGAGCGGCAGATTAGGGGTTAATAGTATAATGCAGGTGTCAGCGATAGCGGGGGCAGCAGATTAGGGGTTAATACGTGTAAGGTTAGGGGTGTTTAGACTCGGGGTTCATGTTAGGGTTTTATGTGTAGACTTATAAAGTGTTTCCCCATAGGAAACAATGGGGCTGCGTTAGGAGCTGAACGCTGCTTTTTTGCAGGTGTTAGGTTTTTTTCAGCCCAAACTGCCCCATTGTTTCCTATGGGGATATCGTGCACGAGCACGTTTTCCTAGCTTACCGCTACTGTAAGCAACGCTGGTATTGAGGGTTGAAGTGGAGCTACGTTAGGCTCAACGCACCCTTTTTTGAGCCTAATGCAGCCCCTCAGACAACTCTAAATACCAGTGTTGTTTGAAGGGTGCGTTGGGAAAAAAAGCAGCGTTAGCTACGCTGCTTTTTACCGACAAAACTCTAAATCTAGCAGAAAAGTGTTCCTTATATTAAAAAAATATTCAGCTAGATTACGAGTTTTGTCAGTAAAGCTGTGCATTGCTAAAGCTCAGTTCCAGCTCACCGCTCAACTACAAACAACGCTGGTATTGCAGGTTTTTTAACCCAGCATTAGCCTCTAAAAAGTGAGCGGAAAGTTTATCTCCACATCTCACCTCAATACCAGCGTTGCTTACGGTAGCTGTGAGCTGGCTAAACGTGCTCGTGCCCGATTTCCCCATAGGAAACAATGGGGCAGATTCGGCTGAAAAAAACCTAACACCTGCAAAAAAGCAGCGTTCAGCTCCTAACGCAGCCTCATTGTTTCCTATGGGGAAACACTCTCTAAGTCTGCACCTAACACCCTAACATGAACCCCCGAGTCTAAACACCCCTAATCTTACACTTATTAACCCCTAATCTGCCACCCCCGACATCGCCAACACCTGCATGATATTATTAACTCCTAATCTGCCGCTCCGGACACCGCCGCCACCTACATTATACTTATGATCCCCTAATCTGCTGCCCACAACATCGCCGACACCTACATTATAGTTATTAACCCCTAATCTGCCCTAACAACGTCGCCGCAACTATATTAAATTTATTAACCCCTAATCTGCCGCCGACCACTATAATAAAGTTATTAACCCCTAAACCTAAGTCTAATCCTAACACCCCCTAACTTAAATATAATTTAAATACATCTAAATAAATTTACTAGTATTAACTAAATTATTCCTATTTAAAACTAAATACTTACCTATAAAATAAACCCTAAGTTAGCTACAATTTAACTAATAGTTACATTGTAGCTATCTCAGGTTTTTTTTTTTATTTTACAGGTAAGTTTGTATTTATTTTAACTAGGTATAATAGTTATTAAATAGTTATTAACTATTTAATAACTACCTAGCTAAAATAAAGACAAATTTACCTGTAAAATAAACCCTAACCTAAGTTACAATTACACCTAACACTACACTATAATTAAATTAATTACCTAAACTAACTACAATTAATTACAATTAAATTAAATAGATTAAAGTACGGAAAAAAGCAAACACTAAATTACAGAAAATAAAAAAATAATTACACATTTTTAAACTAATTACACCTAATCTAATCCCCCTAATAAAATAAAAAAATAAAACAAAATAAAAAAATTCTCTAACCTATACTAAATTACAAATAGCCCTTAAAAGGGCCTTTTGCGGGGCATTGCCCTACCCTACTCTAAACCCTACTCTAAAACCCACCCAATCCCCCCTTAATAAAAGCTAACACTAACCCATTGAAGATCACCCTACCTTGAGACGTCTTCACCCAGCTGGGCACAAGTGGTCCTCCAGAGGGGCAGAAGTCTTCATCCGATCCGGGCAGAAGAGGACCTCTAGATGGCCAGAAGTCTTCATCCAGGTGGCATCTTCTATCTTCATCCATCCAGAGCGGAGCGGGTCCATCTTGAAGCCAGCAGACGCAGAGCATCCATCCAGACCGATGACTACCCGATGAATGATGGTTCCTTTAAATGACGTCATGCAAGATGGTGTCCCTTGAATTCCGATTGGCTGATAGGATTCTATCAGCCAATCGGAATTAAGGTAGGAAAAATCCTATTGGCTGATGCAATCAGCCAATAGAATTGAGCTTGCATTCTATTGGCTGATTGGAACAGCCAATAGAATGCAAGCTCATTCCTATTGGCTGATTGGATCAGCCAATAGAATTGAACTTCATTTCTATTGGCTGATTGCATCAGCCAATAGGATTTTTTCTACCTTAATTCCGATTGGCTGTCCTATGCTCCGGAACTATTAGGGCTCCCCTGGACCCGTAACAACATAAATTCAAATGCCAAACTGATTCACAGTTCCAGAGTAGAAAGGAGAGAGAGAATATGGGTATAATAAAACGTGTACTTTATTAGTAATTCATAAAACAGACCTGGTACAGCAAACAGAGAGATCCTTCTGCTGACGCGTTTCCTGCCTCAATGGCAGTTCATCAGAGCATTCCGATAATACTTTACACAGCTGTTAAATCACTTACAACATTTAGAAACTGACCAATCAACTGCACACATTAAAGAGATACTAATTTAACCCCTACTTGTACAAAACTAAGATATTGATTAGTATTGGTTAGTCAAAAAATATGTACAGCGTAAATTCTAAGAAACAATCTTAAAATTGAGAAAATACTTTAAAAACAAGAGATGGGAACTTATTAAGTAATAGTGTATAACAACAAAGAAAAAAGATGTTAAAAGACAAACACATGCAAATCGGTAAGATATGCAAAAGCTGACTGCACGTTAGTAGTGACAGAATACTTGCCCATTATAATAGTACTTAAAGAATTACATAATTGACACGGTTGCAGACAAAATCATTTGTATAAAAGATAAATGCTAACCATGATAAAGAGTCTGCAAACGTACCAATAGGAGCATAATTACAAATATGGAGTGAAATACAAAACAAAAAGCCTACTTTAGCATAAAGTACCGTATTTATGGAATAAAGTTATAAATGTTTCAATAAACATAAAATGTATCCCAGAACAATAGTGATATACAAAGTTACATTCAGAACTTATGAACGCATACGTGTAGACAAATAGATGGAAATTAACTACGAATAAAAAATTCATATCTATATCAAAACACCCTTTATCATCACGCATGCGTAAATATAAAAATCTTACATCTGAATGAAAAAATGTAAATAGAATATAATAACATCTCCATCAATTGAGGAAATTTATATTGGAGGCATAATACTCTATTTATCAATAAACAGTTTTACATCACTAATCTTGTTTATTCCACAAGGTGAACCAGTCCTTAATGTATAAATCCAAAATATCTCTCTTTTACTGAGAGCCTGGTACCTGTCACCTCCTCTAACACCCAAAGTAACCTGTTCTATACCTTGGAACTTGAAGTGCCTTAAACGATCATCATGTTGGAAGAAATGTTTTGCAACTGGGGTCTTAGGGGTCTCAGCCTCTAGGGACAGTAGATGCTCTCTAATTCTGTCTTTAAGGTTCCTAGAGGTGAGACCCACATACTGAAATTTGCATAGCATACAGGTTACAAGATAGACTACAAAAATAAAATTACAGTTAATCTTGTCCCTTATTTTATATGTTAAGCCTGTGTTGGTAGACATAAAGCTATCTCCCACAATGACATAGTCACAACATTTGCATGGTTTTACTCCACATTTGTGAAACCCCACATTAGTAGGTAACCAAGACCTGGGCAGAGTATCTCTGGAACTTATCTTAGGTCCAAAGTTTTTTCTTATATTATCTCCAATAATATCTGATCTACTAGAGATAAAATTGCAATTATTAGAGATACCTTTAAGATCTATGTCTCTCTCAAGCAATGGCAGTCTGGTTTTGATTATATTACATATTTCACTAAACTGCTTGCTGTACTTAGTGATAAAATTAATGCCTTCTCGTTTCTTAATTTTCCCTGTATAATTGGCTCCCTTGTCTTTCAATAGATCTTTTCTATCAAAAGTAGACACCATTGTGGATATTTCCTGTAATTTAATTACATCATATCCTCTTTCAACTAGGCTTTGTTAGACTATCAGCATGTTTCCAATAGTCACATAGATTAGTGCAATTTCGCCTTAAACTGATGTATTGGCCCTTTGGTATCCCTTTCTTAAGGTGACCTGGATGTGAGGAGTCAGCTCTTAGTATAGTATTACCGCTGATCTCTTTCCTATATATTTCTGTGATTATCTTATGGTCACTATTCTTAAGAAATACATCAAGGTAAGGTATACTTGCATCTGATGCACTGTAAGTGAACCTCAAATTTTGGTCATTATGATTAAGAAACTCTAAAAACTTTTTTAGTTGTCTCATGTCACCTTCCCAGATCAGAAGAACATCATCTATATAGCGAGTGTACACTATTATGTTCTTCTGAAAAGGATTAGAGATATCAAAAATTTTCATAACTTCAAAATTTGCTAAATACAAGTTCGCATACGAGGGGGCGAATTTCGCCCCCATCGCTGTCCCTCTTAGCTGTAGAAAGAACTCACCATTGAACATGAAATAATTTCTATTTAATAGAAAATTGATGGCCTGTAAGATATAGTCTATGAGCTCATCGTCATAACCTGAATATCTTTCCAGCATGTTTTTTTATAGATGCAATGCCCAATGTATGAGGAATACAAGAGTAGAGTGAGACTACATCTATAGTCACAAAATGATAGCCCTCACTCCACTGTACATCTTGGATTAATCTAATGAGATTCTTGGTGTCCCTAAGAAATCCTGGTAGTGCTTGCACAATGGGTTGTAGTTGTGCATCAACCCATTGGCCCAGCCTCTCTCCCAGGGAGCCAATAGCTGAAATTATTGGTCTCCCTGGGGGAGTGTCTAGGGATTTGTGTACCTTAGGTAGATATTTAAAAACAGGTACCCTTGGGTTCTCTTCAAAAATAAATTCACTAGTTTTGATTGTCAAGATTGAATTTTCTAGTCCCTGATCTAAAAAATGTTTTAATTCCCTCAGGAACTTAATTGTAGGGTTAAATGTTAAATTTTTGTAAGTATCAATGTCTCCTAGTTGCCTGTAGGCCTCTTCAAGGTAATCATTCACATTCAAACCGACAATTGAACCACCCATATCAGAATCAACAATTGTTATATCTTGATTATTTTTAAGACGTTTCAGTGCATGTACCTCTTTATTAGTCAAATTTTTATACCTGTGTGAATCAACATTATCAGCTCTGTTCACTTTTTAATGTAGTGACAATAAATATTGCTCTAAAATAGAATGAAAAATTCTATGATATCATTTCTTGCCTGTACAGGATAAAAGTTACTAGGTTTATGTTCTTTAATCAATTGTTGTTTATTAACTCTATTGTCAACATCAATAGTATTACATTGTAACTCGCATAGGGACACTATATCACACAAATCTTTGAAGTTGCAGTTGTCACTCAGATTAGTATTGACCCTCTGCGTGTCACAAGGTAGAGCTTTCACATTTAGATTTTTAAAATGCTTATTTAGTGTTATCTTACGCACAAATTTATTAATATCTAAGATTGTGTCGAAAAGATTAAAGTCTCTTGCTGGTGAGAAACCTAGTCCCTTAGTGAGGATAGAAACCTCATCTTCATCCAATACAGTAAAGGAAAGATTGATTATTTGTCGCTTGTCATGTTCTTTTTCTTCCACTGCATTCTGCGGCTGGGATATCTTGGTAGAGCAGGATTTTTCCCCTGGTGATCTTCCGCTTTGTCTTTGTGTTTTTCTTTTGTGTGTTCCACAGTAATTACCCCGTTTTTTGGCCTGGCTCCCAAAGCTAGATCTGTATCCTCATTGACTTTAATCGGTGTTGAGGTGATAGGAGGTGAAGACCCAGAGGTAGTCGGTGTTGAAACCAAAGCAGAATTATTATCACTTGTCATTGCCGTACTTTCAAAGCTTGAAAATGTCACTTTTTTATTACTTTATTATTTTTATTATTCCGTTTATTCTTATTATTCTTTTTCTGTGCCCTCCTTTCAGTATTCCAACTATAAACAATATTTAGATCATAATCTCGTGTGTCTCTTTCATATTTCTTGTATTTATGATCAGAGAGATCCACACTTAATTTCTCTAAAGTCTTATCCAGTTGATTCTGAAAGGGCAACAATTTATCATCATTTTTAAATGGCTCCAGTTGTTTATCTAGACTCTCAAGCTCCATTAATATATTCTCTCTTTGCTCTTTTTTGAATGTTACCAGTTTTTCCATTAGTACCAATGAGCAGTCAGTAAGGGACTGATTCCAAGATGACATAAATTCTGGATACTCCTTGTGGAAGGCTGGATATTTTTTCATTCGTAAACCTCTGGGAATTTTCTTTTCTTTAGTTCTTTAATGTGCACTTTTTCTTTGTTCATAAATAAAGTTCCCAAATCAACTTTGTTCTCAGCTGTTGCTGTGCCTTTAAATAATTGTTCCAATCTCTCTCTCCTCTGTTTATCATTGAAAGCAGCCATATCCAAGTTAATTAATCGTTATCTTTACAGGATAATAGTGTATTACACTTCACACTGTCAAAATCCACACGGAGATAAATGCAAAGCAATAGAAATTTCAGATTTAGTGCAGATATGTATGATCGTGTGATTTATAGTCCATAACTAGCTTACGTGAATATTCACTCCTAGATTGGAGTCCCACTTCTAGCGGGATTACACTCAGCTATTAGAGAACTTGTGTCTGATATCCTGGTAAGTAGAAGTATCTGTAGTACAGAGGCTGTTAAGCCGTAGCGGCAACTTGTGAATGAAATAGTTGTAGAACTTGAATGAATGCAAACAGTAGCAAAAGGTAGAGTAAGTATTGTTTCACTTACCCCCCATGTCTGCTGCGGCGTTCACGCCTCTGGCTCACACAACAGGTAGGTGCATCTGTTGTTGGCTGTCCTATGCTCCGGAACTATTAGGGCTCCCCTGGATCCATAACAACATAAATTCAAATGCCAAACTGATTCACAGTTCCAGAGTAGAAAGGAGAGAGAGAATATGGGTATAATAAAATGTGTACTTTATTAGTAATTCATAAAACAGACCTGGCACAGCAAACAGAGAGATCCTGCTGACGCGTTTCCTGCCTCAATGGCAGTTCATCAGAGCATTCGGATAGTACTTTACACAGCTGTTAAATCACTTACAACATTTAGAAACTGACCAATCAACTGCACACATTAAAGGGATACTAATTTAACCCCTACTTGTACAAAACTAAGATATTGATTAGTATTGGTTAGTCAAAAAATATGTACAGTGTAAATTCTAAGAAACAATTTTAAAATTTCTTTAAAAATCCTTTCTATTCTGGAACTGTGAATCAGTTTGGTACTTTACCTTTTACTTTCCCTACGGCACACAATTGCACACTTACTGTAGGTATAATTCACCTTACCTTTTACTTTCCCTGTGGCACACGATTGCACACTTGGGTATAATTCAATTTACCTTTTACTTTACCTGTGGCACACGATTGCACACTTGGGTATAGTTTACTTTACCTTTTACTTTCCCTGTGGCACACAATTGCACACTTGGGTAAAGTATAGTTTACCTTTTAATTTCTATGTGGCACACCATTGCACACGTGGGTATAATTCACCTTACATTTTACTTTCCCTGTGGCACATAATTGCACAGTTGGGTATAGTTTACTTTACCTTTTACTTTCCCTGCGGCACACAATTGCACACTTGGGTATAGTTTACTTTACCTTTTACTTTCCCTGTGGCACACAATTGCACACTTGGGTATAGTTTACCTTTTACTTTCCCTGTGGCACACAATTGCACACTTGGGTATAGTTTACTTTACCTTTTACTTTCCCTGCGGCACACAATTGCACACTTGGGTGTAGTTTACTTTACCTTTTACTTTCCCTGCGGCACACAATTGCACACTTGGGTGTAGTTTACTTTACCTTTTACTTTCCATGCGGCACACGATTGCACACTTGGGTGTAATTCACCTTACCTTTTACTTTCCCTGTGGCTAACGATTACACACTTGGGTATATTTCACTTAACTTGACACTTTTTCTGTGGCACACAATTACACACTTGAGTATAGTTCACTTTACCTGACACTTTTTCTGTGGCTAACAATTACACACTTGAGAATAGTTCACTTTACCTGACACTTTTTCTGTGGCGCAGGTTGGCAACATTGGGTATGGTTCACTTTACTTGATACTCTCCCTGTATGACATATTAGCCCACTTAGGTATAGTTGAGTTTACCTGGCACATTCCCTATAGCATAAGATTGCACACTTGGATATGGATTACTTTACATTGCACTTTACCTGTGACACGCTCTAGATAATATAGTTACACATAGAATTGTAATTTGTAGCTTTCACTTTTGTAAACAATAAGATACATTCATTGCTGAAACAAATATATATTTTATGGGAACTCCTTGATCCCTTTGACCACTGCAATAAATTTTATGTCCCCTTTTTCATTATTAACCCTTACAACACCAGCACCACTAACTTATATTAACCCTAGCCACGCTATCCCCACTAAACAATATTAACAATACTATACATATCAGTCCCCAAATCCTATTACCAAACGGAAGAATGTTTTTTTGATGAGTATCAAATTCTCTCTGGGTTTTCTTTGAACAGAGATCTAGTTTATTTGTGTAGACTCTGAAACCTTAAAGGGACAGTCTACACCTTGGTCATCTTAAAGTCTTACTTTAGATTAAGCTGCAAATAGTCCCCTGCACCTCTTTGTATATCATGCAGCAGTAACAGTAAAAAAGTTATTTTAAAATTAATATTGTTTCTGGTCACTTTGAAATGGCTGCCAAGCTCCACCCACTGCTGACATCACAATCTGGGCTGCATCTAGGCTCTCTGCTGAATAGCATTGACAGTCTGTTGAATCCAATTAGTGAGTCTTGTGTAACTATTGAAGCCTTTAATGCAGCTCAGCTAGTGATGTCATCAGAGAGGGGTGCTTGTGCTTGGCAGCCATTTCAAAGTGACAAGAAGCAATATTCATTTTAAAATAACTTTTTTATTATTACTGCTGCATGATATTAAATGGTGTGCAGGAGGATATTTACAGCTAAATCTAAGGTAAGACTTTAAGATGACTAAGGTGTTGACTGTCCCTTTAATGAAGCTAGGATACATTGTTACACAATACTATTAATGCACACATGATTTTTCAGATTACGTTTCTTTCATTCTGGATGGTTACTCAGGCCGGTAGATTGATTATTACAAGAAAATCAATAGCAGAATAACACTAGAAAGATGAAATGACTATGAAACAGATGGACATGGAAAAGACAATCATTTATGTTTCATCTTTTGTTTAACAGGTT
This sequence comes from Bombina bombina, assembly GCF_027579735.1. NCBI lineage: Eukaryota > Metazoa > Chordata > Amphibia > Anura > Bombinatoridae > Bombina > Bombina bombina. The sequence goes on along the minus strand of NC_069501.1, from coordinate 1,251,880,199 downwards.
TTCGATTTTTTGTCCTTTTCCCAGTAAGATAATGAAAGCAAAAAGCAACAAATGAATTTAAGCTTTACTGATACCAAATAGATCTTAGTTACTTTGCACACAACAAGAGGTGCCAACAAGAGGGTCAGACAAGTAGTGGACTTCATTATATTCTTCTTCGCTAATGTGTGTATTTACCAAAACAAACATAATGGCTTAGATTGTTATCGAAGATAAATGGAAAATATGGTTAGCAAATTGTGACTAATATCATCTGATATAAAGCAGAGCATTAATATGGACATTTCTGATACAAATGAAATTACTACAAACAGGCTAACCTCTCATGTAAACTTGAGAGAATATTGGGGCCCTGCCTCGTCCAATTAATATTGAGCATGTCTGTAGATGTCAGTAGATCACCTACATAAAAAAGTGTGTAGTGTGTAGGTAAAGATGAGATACTCACAAATAGGCTGCACCTTCAGGTGCTATATATGCCTACTGGGATATTTCAGCCTCCCAGCTGACTGGTCACCGGTCAATCTCCAAGAAGGATCGGTCACTTTCGTGTGAACTGTAATATAGCAAAAAACAATGGACACCCAATGGCCTAACACATTTGGAATAAGGAGTGATAGTAAGTTCATCAGCAAAATACTCACAAAGAAGGTTCACCGCCAGGTGATATCGGAACAGACTGGGAACTCTCAGCCTCCCAGCTGACTGGTAGCCCAACATACTCCAAGAGGAGGGGAGTGGAGTCTCCAACAGTGTAAAAAATAAAAATTGTATCATAAAACAAATGAGCTGAACTGCACGGATGATAATTGTATAAAAAATGGTTTATTAAAAACAGGCAACGCGTTTCTCAGCTTACAGGCTGTTTAATGAGGCCAATATAGGTCTTGATGATTAAAATCAGGAGGGCCAAAGTGATAGGACTGGAGTGTAAGGAAGATCACCTACATAACTCTCTAGCGGCTAGATTTGGAGTTTTGTCGGTAACGACCCGAAAAACTAACGCCGGCTTTTTTCTGGCCGCACCATAAAAATAACTCTGGTATTGAGAGTCCACATAAAGGCTGTGTTAGGCTCCAAAAAAGGAGCGTAGAGCATTTTTAACGCAGCTTCAACTCTCGATACCAGAGTTGCTTACGCAAGCGGCCAGCCTCAAAAATGTCCTTGTGCACGATTCCCCCATAGGAAACAATGGAGCTGTTTGAGCTGAAAAAAAAACCTAACACCTGCAAAAAAGCCGCGTTCAGCTCCTAACGCAGCCCCATTGTTTGCTATGCAGAAACACTTCCTACGTCTGCACCTAACACTCTAACATGTACCCCGAGTCTAAAGACCCCTAACCTTACACTTATTAACCCCTAATCTGCCGCCCCCGCTATCGCTGACCCCTGCATATTATTATTAACCCCTAATCTGCCGCTCCGTAAACCGCCGCTACTTACATTATCCCTATGTACCCCTAATCTGCTGCCCTAACATCGCCGACCCCTATATTATATTTATTAACCCCTAATCTGCCCCCCACAACGTCGCCTCCACCTGCCTACACTTATTAACCCCTAATCTGCCGACCGGACCTGAGCGCTACTATAATAAAGTTATTAACCCCTAATCCGCCTCACTAACCCTATAATAAATAGTATTAACCCCTAATCTGCCCTCCCTAACATCGCTGACACCTAACTTCAATTATTAACCCCTAATCTGACGACTGGAGCTCACCGCTATTCTAATAAATGTATTAACCCCTAAAGCTAAGTCTAACCCTAACACTAACACCCCCCTAAATTAAATATAATTTAAATCTAACGAAATTAATTAACTCTTATTAAATAAATTATTCCTATTTAAAGCTAAATACTTACCTGTAAAATAAATCCTAATATAGCTACAATATAAATTATAATTATATTATAGCTATTTTAGGATTAATATTTATTTTACAGGTAACTTTGTATTTATTTTAACCAGGTACAATAGCTATTAAATAGTTAAGAACTATTTAATAGCTAAAATAGTTAAAATAATTACAAATTTACCTGTAAAATAAATCCTAACCTAAGTTACAATTAAACCTAACACTACACTATCAATAAATTAATTAAATAAACTACCTACAATTACCTACAATTAACCTAACACTACACTATCAATAAATTAATTAAATACAATTCCTACAAATAAATACAATTAAATAAACTTGCTAAAGTACAAAAAATAAAAAAGAACTAAGTTACAAAAAAATAAAAAAATATTTACAAACATAAGAAAAATCTTACAACAATTTTAAACTAATTACACCTACTCTAAGCCCCCTAATAAAATAACAAAGACCCCCAAAATAAAAAATGCCCTACCCTATTCTAAATTACTAAAGTTCAAAGCTCTTTTACCTTACCAGCCCTAAACAGGGCCCTTTGCGGGGCATGCCCCAAGAAGTTCAGCTCTTTTGCCTGTAAAAAAAAAAATACAATACCCAAGCCCCCCAACATTACAACCCACCACCCACATACCCCTAATCTAACCCAAACCCCCCTTAAATAAACCTAACACTAAGCCCCTGAAGATGTTCCTACCTTGTCTTCACCTCACCGGGTTCAGCGATCTGTCCAGAAGAGCTCCTCCGATGTCCTGATCCAAGCCCAAGCGGGGGGCTGAAGAGGTCCATGATCCGGCTGAAGTCTTCATCCAAGCGGGGCAGAAGAGGTCTTCCATCCTATTGAAGTCTTCATCCAAGCGGGATCTTCTATGGTCATCCATCCGGAGCGGAGCGGCAGGATCCTGAAGACCTCCGACGCGGAACATCCATCCTGGCCGACGACTGAACGACGAATGACGGTTCCTTTAAATGACGTCATCCAAGATGGCGTCCCTCGAATTCCGATTGGCTGATAGGATTCTATCAGCCAATCGGAATTAAGGTAGGAATATTCTGATTGGCTGATGGAATCAGCCAATCAGAATCAAGTTTAATCCGATTGGCTGATCCAATCAGCCAATCAGATTGAGCTCGCATTCTATTGGCTTTTCCGATCAGCCAATAGAATGCGAGCTCAATCTGATTGGCTGATCGGATCAGCCAATCGGATTGAACTTGATTCTGATTGGCTGACTCCATCAGCCAATCAGAATATTCCTACCTTAATTCCGATTGGCTGATAGAATCCTATCAGCCAATCGGAATTCGAGGGACGCCATCTTGGATGACGTCATTTAAAGGAACCGCCATTCGTCGTTCAGTCGTCGGCCAGGATGGATGTTCCGCGTCGGAGGTCTTCAGGATCCTGCCGCTCCGGATGGATGACCATAGAAGATCCCGCTTGGATGAAGACTTCAATCGGATGGAAGAGCTCTTCTGGACAGATCGTTGAACCCGGTGAGGTGAAGACAAGGTAGGAACATCTTCAGGGGCTTAGTGTTAGGTTTATTTAAGGGGGGTTTGGGTTAGATTAGGGGTATGTGGGTGGTGGGTTGTAATGTTGGGGGGCTTGGGTATTGTATTTTTTTTTTTACAGGCAAAAGAGCTGAACTTCTTGGGGCATGCCCCGCAAAGGGCCCTGTTCAGGGCTGGTAAGGTAAAAGAGCTTTGAACTTTAGTAATTTAGAATAGGGTAGGGCATTTTTTTATTTTGGGGGTCTTTGTTATTTTATTAGGGGGCTTAGAGTAGGTGTAATTAGTTTAAAATTGTTGCAATATTTTTCTTATGTTTGTAAATATTTTTTTATTTTTTGTAACTTAGTTCTTTTTTATTTTTTGTACTTTAGTTAGTTTATTTCATTGTATTTATTTGTAGGAATTGTATTTAATTAATTTATTGATAGTGTAGTGTTAGGTTAATTGTAGGTAATTGTAGGTAGTTTATTTAATTAATTTATTGATAGTGTAGTGTTAGGTTTAATTGTAACTTAGGTTAGGATTTATTTTACAGGTAAATTTGTAATTATTTTAACTATTTTAGCTATTAAATAGTTCTTAACTATTTAATAGCTATTGTACCTGGTTAAAATAAATACAAAGTTACCTGTAAAATAAATATTAATCCTAAAATAGCTATAATATAACTATAATTAATATTGTAGCTATATTAGGATTTATTTTACAGGTAAGTATTTAGCTTTAAATAGGAATAATTTATTTAATAAGAGTTAATTAATTTCGTTAGATTTAAATTATATTTAATTTAGGGGGGTGGTAGTGTTAGGGTTAGACTTAGCTTTAGGGGTTAATACATTTATTAGAATAGCGGTGAGCTCCAGTCGGCAGATTAGGGGTTAATAATTGAAGTTAGGTGTCGGCGATGTTAGGGAGGGCAGATTAGGGGTTAATACTATTTATTACAGGGTTAGTGAGGCGGATTAGGGGTTAATAACTTTATGATAATAGCGGTGCGGTCCGCTCGGCAGATTAGGGGTTAATAAGTGTAGGCAGGTGGAGGCGACGTTGAGGGGGGCAGATTAGGGGTTAATAAATATAATATAGGGGTCGGCGGTGTTAGGGGCAGAAGATTAGGGGTACATAAGTATAACGTAGGTGGCGGCGCTTTGCGGTCGGCAGATTAGGGGTTAATTATTGTAGGTAGCTGGCTGCGATGTTGTGGGGGGCAGGTTAGGGGTTAATAAATATAATATAGGGGTCGGCGGTGTTAGGGGCAGCAGATTAGGGGTACATAAGTATAACCTATGGGGTGGTCGGCAGATTAGGGGTTAAAAAAAATTATTCGAGTGTCGGCGATATGGGGGGACCTCGGTTTAGGGGTACATAGGTAGTTTATGGGTGTTAGTGTACTTTAGAGTACAGTAGTTAAGAGCTTTATAAACCGGCGTTAGCCCAGAAAGCTCTTAACTACTGACTTTTTTCCTGCGGCTGGAGTTTTGTCGTTAGATGTCTAACGCTCACTTCAGACACGACTCTAAATACCGGAGTTAGAAAGATCCCATTGAAAAGATAGGATACGCAATTTACGTAAGGGGATCTGCGGTATGGAAAAGTCGCGGCTGAAAAGTGAGCGTTAGACCCTATTTTGAGTGACTCCAAATACCGGAGGTAGCATAAAACCAGCGTTAGGAGCCTCTAACGCTGGTTTTCACGGCTAACGCCAAACTCCAAATCTAGGCCTAGGAAAATAAACCTGGAATAAAATGTGCACTAGTAAGGGAATCCCTAGAAGGAGATGCTAAGTGCACATTGTCAGGCTGGTAGATTAGGTTACATACAGTAATGGGTTCCCCTAAGTGTCAACAGTAATCTCCAAGTTAGACAGGGAAAAAAGCAAGTAACATCCAGCAAACTGTAGTAGGGGAGTACATGGAGTTGATGGAACAGAGAGGAAATAGTGAGAAGGTTTCAGTAGAAGGAAGATAGGAAACCAATACCTGCATTTCTCAGTACTACCCAAGACAAACAGGATTACTTAAGAGACCATCCTTGAGTCATTTGATGGTCATCAAACTACTTTAGAAGTAATTTGCACGTCATCAGACATCATCAGGCTTGTAAAGTCATCAGCTAAGGTAAAACTTTCTGGCTGATGACCTCAGAATGATTAGCAGATTACCTTACTGATTACTTCACAAGCATGAACAGCCAGTGAATGACTGTAGAGTCATCTCATTTAAATATTTCGGCCTGTGAGCATACTTCAGGATGGCTTCTGATGACTAGTCTGTAGTCATTGATTACTTCAGAATGATTCCAGGTACCGTATTTTTCGCTCCATAAGACGCACCTGACTATAAGACGCACCTAGTTTTTAGAGGAAAAAAACAAGAAAAAAATAATAATCTGAATTTTAGGCCTTTTTTGGCAATAATATTTTGGTCAGGGTGTAATGTCCCTTTTGGCATTTCCAAAGTAACAATTTACCAGGGTCTGCAAAATTAAATTTCAATGTGTCCTATCTCTGATACATTTGTTAAAATAACAGCATTAAAATGAGAAATTGCTCTGTGCTGAAACCATTGACAGACAGGTATTATAGATAGTTCATAAATTCAGTCTAAAAAATGGCCCACAGATATTCTATATTGACAGAGAAATCAGATATAAAAAACATACCGGTATCTATGCCATTTGTAGCAAATTCATAATTTATACAAATATATACAGAACTTAAAGGGACATTCATATCCTCACATTATTTAGCATAAGTAGCCCAAACCTTGAAAAAAGCAGTGAAAAGTATTTATTTAATACTTTACATACAGTTGTCACATTTAAAGTTTAAATGTGACAACTGTATGAAAAGTATTAAATAACCATTTATTAAAGCGTGTCCGTGTGTATAATAATTATGGACTGATATCCATCCACCTAGCTCTGCAAAATTGTATATACCGGTACGTAGTGGCTTCAGAGTTCAGACTCCTGGAAGACGCTAGCAGAATGGCCCAGGACTTTTTGAAAGCAGTGAAGAGGCACTTTTTAATTTGGCTTAGCGTGAGGAACACCCATGCTGTGCCCAAAGCAGCTATGGTCATGGCCGTTCCGGAAGCTACACATTGGCCATGTACGGGAGGATGGGAGTGTGGAGACCTAGATGGGCATACTAGCATCTCAGGGCTGGTTAGGTGCCTGCATACTCACCAAGTTTTTGCTTGCACCCGGTAGCCCCACGCCTCCCCCTGAGCCACAGACTGACACCTGCTCTTCCTGTGGCTTCAGACTCCTGGAGGACGCTGGCAGAATGGACCAGAATTTTTTTAAGAAGCAGTAAAGAGGCACTTTTTAATTTGGCTTAGCGTGAAGAACACCCATGCTGTGCCCAAAGCAGCTATGGTCACGGCCCTTCTGGAAGCAACACATTAGCCATGTACGGGAGGATGGGAGTGTGGAGACCTAGACGGCCACACTAGCATCTCAGGGCTGGTTATAGTGTGCCCATCTAGGTCTCCACACTCCCATCCTCCCGTACACGGCTAATGTGTAGCTTCCGGAACGGCCGTGACCATAGCTGCTTTGGGCACAGCATGGGTGTTCCTCACGCTAAGCCAAATTAAAAAGTACCTCTTTACTTCTTCTTAAAAAAATTCTGGTCCATTCTGCCAGCGTCCTCCAGGAGTCTGAAGCCACAGGAAGAGCAGGTGTCCTGGGTGTCAGTCTGTGGCTGCTCAGGGGGAGGCGTGGGGCTACCGCGTACAAGCAAAAACTTGCTGAGTATACATGCACCTATAGTGTCTGCGAGTGTGACAGTAGGTGCCAGCAGCCAGTGTCTGTATTGCCCTTTATGGAACCATTACCAAATTTACCGTAATCCAAAATAGCTTGTACGTCCGAGTGTTTTCCTCCTCTCTCAGGATCCCCAATGCACATACACTAGGCATCACATATCGCGGGAGTTAGGAGGTGGGCGGTTCAATCCTTACCGCGATCTCAGAGCTGTGGTTAACTGGTTTACGAAACAAAAAAGTTGAAGAAAACACTTCAAAAATACATTACAAAGTACAGTTATACTTATATTAACACTTACATTGCTAAAGATGTATTTGTATGTGTGTATATATATATGTCTATATATGTGTACATATATATTAATGTGCGTAATGATTGGTGCAAAAAGCTTAACTCTAGCTGAGTTTTTGCCATCACAAAAAATAATAATACCGCACTACTTGTAATATAGCCCATAGCTTTTAAAAAGGCCCTGATGATCGAAATGGCTGCGATTCAGTGATATATTCAAAAGGGATTGGTCACCATATCAAGAAAGCCGGCAAAATATTCCAAACGACTGACATCAGTGTTTAAAGGCAGGATTGCCGAAAGGCGTATTACTATACAATGAGTGGTGATGTTGGCGATATATATTCGAAGCAGCATTCCCACCTACATTGATGATGTAAAGTAAAGGTTTCCTTTTACATATATCACACAACCAAATAAACTAACGGCAGCCTACAGGAATTAAAGGTATAAAGAAACAATGTATTACTAGAAACCATTAATACATTTGTTTGGTCCTTATTCTGTTAATGGAAATACAGCTACACAATAAATACGTTACACAGCCCTGAACTGTTGTGTTAGGAGGTGGGAGAGAAGTTGTGTTAGGAGGTGGGAGAGAAGTTGTGTTAGGATGTGAGGGTGGGCGGAGAAGAGTATTAAAAGGGGAGAACACAAGTTCTGGGTTTTAAGAAAGAGTAGAGTTTATACATTTATCAACATAGCGCCTTTATTTTTACTAGGAAGATTTATATATTTTGTCTTTATTAGCAAGGTAGATCACATACATGACGTATATATAGGCGTTCTGGGGGAGTTTGCTGGATTTTCCATGGGAATAACCTGCATTTTAATGGGGAAACATCGCCAGTAGTGCGGTATATTTATAGTGCTGCCCTGCAGGTTAGGTGCGGGTTTTCAGCCATATTTGTCTTCCTACCTTTTCAGTGGCAAGATTTTCCATTTTGAGGCAAGTAGTGTAAGTACTGTAAAAGTAAGGTTACAGGTGCATTATTTAAATCTGTTTTGGTTTCAGCAAACGAAAAAATCTGTGCTGTGTAGGAAGTCTTCAAATACAGCCCCCCCCCCCTGCACAGAAAGGTTCAGCCCACTGTTTTTTAATATATCGCCAGACCGACGGACTGTGAGACTTGCGAGTTTAGAAAGGCAATTTCTCATTGGTTTGGTGATGTTTTGAATATTGGGGCCCAAGAGAGATACATTTACATACCTAAAAGCCATCCATGTGGAAAACGTCAATGTTTAAGAAGATGATTTCTAGAAGAATTAAGGAGAATACATAATGATGATGATGATGATGATGAATCCTATTAGAAGATGCTACCAGTGTGAGAATGAGCTAAATTAGACTGTGCATGAGAAATACATGAATATAAAATATAGCTACACCCAATTATCTGTACACATTTGTTGTTCTTCCAGAGAAACTAAACAGTTTGCTTCAGTACCTGTGGGTATATTCTTAAGGACAGGATATCATTAAAGGGACAGTAAAGTGAAAATTTTTACCAACTTTCTAATTTATTTTGATTATTTAAATTGCTTGTTTTTTTCCATTATCCTTTAATGAAAAACATAACTAGGCCAGCTCAGATCATCATTATATTACTGGTAGATAGCTGCTGATTTGAGACTCCACATATTTGTGTCTTGGTTCACCTGATGTATTCAGCTAGCTCCCACTAGTGAATGTCTGCTCCTTCAACAAAAGATACCAAGAGAATGAATCAAATTTGCAAATACTTATGTTTTATTTCAAGCTATAATCTGTTTATTAACAGTCAAAGAGAGTATAACGTAGGCTGCAACATTCAGCCAATGACAAGCAACTGAAAAGATAATGATACTCTTTGCAAAACTCTTATGACATTTCTATGGGTCTATTCTATATAAATATATTCATGAGTGCCTCTGACAATATATTCATTTGTTGAACTATTGAAGAAATGCTTTCAGATCCATTTCACAGGAATTTAGTTCATACTATTTAACAAGATAATAGTATTTAATTATGATATGCTTAACTTAAGTATGTATTATATCACTGAACATTATTTACTTTTTACAAGGTTTGTGTATATTCATTTTCATGTCCTGAATTATAGTTGTTTACATCAATACCTTGTGAATTCTAAAGTCTATAAATATGTTAAGAAGTTATATACATGATTACTAAGAATGGGCAAACGTTTGGAAAAAATTTAAATAATAAAAAAGATTATTTTACACATTTGTTTGTACTGTATGTAATAAATGTAGAATAAAAGGCCAATATTTGTTTTATTTTCATTTATTTGCAAATTCAGTTGAAAGAATTTTCATGAAAATGTTCAAATGAGTCGTCGAATTTGAAATAAATTATTTTTGGCAATCCAACATGCGAGAGTTAAGTCTCTTATTTCAGATATGATACTCAAAATGAATATAGAAATATGGTATTAAATCTGACATTTAATAGTGACTTTAACATTCAACTAAAAAGCTATATTCAAAATTTGGCATCAATGAATGATTGAGGAATAAAACCTATTGATTCTATAAACACAAATAAGCGCATTCAATGAAATATCACCCATCTATAGTTATCACCATCTAACATTTATTATTTAATTTCTCGTATAGCTGCAATTGCTAGGGCAGTTAAAAGTGTCTATGTAAAACTTACGGCTAGATTTAGAGTTTTGTCGGTAACGACCCGCGTAGCTAATGCTGGCTTTTTTCCCCCCGCACCTTTTAAATACCGCTGGTATTTAGAGTTCACAGAAGGGCTGCGTTAGGCTCCAAAAAGGGAGCGTATAGCATAATTTACCGCCACTGCAACTCTCAATACCAGCGGTGCTTACGGACGCGGCCAGCTTCAAAAACGTGCTCGTGCACGATATCCCCATAGAAAACAATGGGGCACTTTGAGCTGAAAAAAAACCTAATACCTGCAAAAAAGCAGCGTTCAGCTCCTAACGCAGCCCCATTGTTTCCTATGGGGAAACACTTCCTATGTCTGCACCTAACACCCTAACATGTACCCCGAGTCTAAACACCCCTAACCTTACACTTATTAACCCCTAATCTGCCGCCCCCGCTATCGCTGACACCTGCATATTTTTTTAACCCCTAATCTGCCGCTCCGTACACCGCCGCAACCTACGTTATCCCTATGAACCCCTAATCTGCTGCCCCTAACACCGCCGACCCCTATATTATATTTATTAACCCCTAATCTGCCACCCCCAACGTCGCCTCCACCTACCTACAATTATTAACCCCTAATCTGCCGACCGGACCTCAACGCTACTATAATAAATGTATTAACCCCTAATCCGCCTCACTCCCGCCTCACTAACCCTATAATAAATAGTATTAACTCCTAATCTACCTTTCCTAACATCACCGACACCTAACTTCAAGTATTAACCCCTAATCTGCCGACCGGACCTCACCGCTACTCTAATAAATTTATTAACCCCTAAAGCTAAGTCTAACCCTAACACTAACACCCCCCTAAATTAAATATAATTTTTATCTAACGAAATAAATTAACTCTTATTAAATAAATTATTCCTATTTAAAGCTAAATACTTACCTGTAAAATAAACCCTAATATAGCTACAATATAAATAATAATTATATTGTAGCTATATTAGGGTTTATTTTACAGGTAAGTATTTAGCTTTAAATAGGAATAATTTATTTAATAAGAGTTAATTTATTTCGTTAGATAAAAATTATATTTAACTTAGGGGGGTGTTAGTGTTAGGGTTAGACTTAGCTTTAGGGGTTAATACATTTATTAGAGTAGCGGTGAGGTCCGGTCGGCATATTAGGGGTTGATACTTGAAGTTAGGTGTCGGTGATGTTAGGGAGGGTAGATTAGGGGTTAATACTATTTATTATAGGGTTAGTGAGGAGGGAGTGAGGCGGATTAGGGGTTAATACATTTATTATAGTAGCGGTGAGGTCCAGTGGGCAGATTAGGGGTTAATAATTGTAGGTAGGTGGAGGCGACGTTGGGGGTGGCAGATTAGGGGTTAATAAATATTATGTAGGTGTCGGCGGTGTTAGGGGCAGCAGATTAGGGGTTCATAGGGATAACGTAGGTTGCGGCGGTGTGCGGTCGGCAGATTAGGGGTTAAAAAAATGTATTAGAGTGGCGGCGATGTGGGGGGGCCTCGGTTTAGGGGTACATAGGTAGTTTATGGGTGTTAGTGTAATTTAGAGCACAATAGTTAAGAGCTTTATGAACCGGCGTTAGCCCAGAAATCTCTTAACTCCTGACTTTTCTCTGCGGCTGGAGTTTTGTCGTTAGATTTCTAACGCTCACTTCAGCCACGACTCTAAATACCGGCGTTAGAAAGATCCCATTGAAAAGATAGGATACGCAAATGGCGTAGGGGGATCTGCGGTATGGAAAAGTCGCGGCTGCAAAGTGAGAGTTAGACCCTTTCCTGACTGACTCTAAATACCAGCGGTAGCCCAAAACCAGCGTTAGGAGCCTCTAACGCTGGTTTTGTCGGCTAACGCCAAACTCTAACGGCTAGATTTAGAGTTTTGTCGGTAACGACCTGCGTAACTAACGCTGGCTTTATTTCTCCCGCACCTTTTAAATACCACTGGTATTTAGAGTTCACAGAAGGGCTGTGTTAGGCTCCAAAAAGGGAGCGTATAGCATATTTACCGCCACTGCAACTCTCAATACCAGCGGTGCTTACGGACGCGGCCAGCTTCAAAAACGTGCTCGTGCACGATATCCCCATAGAAAACAATGGGGCACTTTGAGCTGAAAAAAAACCTAATACCTGCAAAAAAGCAGCGTTCAGCTCCTAACGCAGCCCCATTGTTTCCTATGGGGAAACACTTCCTATGTCTGCACCTAACACCCTAACATGTACCCCGAGTCTAAACACCCCTAACCTTACACTTATTAACCCCTAATCTGCCGCCCCCGCTATCGCTGACACCTGCATATTTTTTTAACCCCTAATCTGCCGCTCCGTACACCGCCGCAACCTACGTTATCCCTATGAACCCCTAATCTGCTGCCCCTAACACCGCCGACCCCTATATTATATTTATTAACCCCTAATCTGCCACCCCCAACGTCGCCTCCACCTACCTACAATTATTAACCCCTAATCTGCCGACCGGACCTCAACGCTACTATAATAAATGTATTAACCCCTAATCCGCCTCACTCCCGCCTCACTAACCCTATAATAAATAGTATTAACTCCTAATCTACCTTTCCTAACATCACCGACACCTAACTTCAAGTATTAACCCCTAATCTGCCGACCGGACCTCACCACTACTCTAACAAATTTATTAACCCCTAAAGCTAAGTCTAACCGTAACCCTAACACCCCCCTAAGTTAAATATAATTTAAATCTAACGAAATAAATTAACTCTTATTAAATAAATTATTCCTATTTAAAGCTAAATACTTACCTGTAAAATAAACCCTAATATAGCTACAATATTAATTATAATTATATTGTAGCTATATTAGGGTTTATTTTACAGGTAAGTATTTAGCTTTAAATAGGAATAATTTATTTAATAAGAGTTAATTTATTTCGTTAGATAAAAATGATATTTAATTTAGGGGGGTGTTAGTGTTAGGGTTAGACTTAGCTTTAGGGGTTAATACATTTATTAGAGAAGCGGTGAGGTCCGGTCGGCATATTAGGGGTTGATACTTGAAGTTAGGTGTCGGTGATGTTAGGGAGGGTAGATTAGGGGTTAATACTATTTATTATAGGGTTAGTGAGGAGGGAGTGAGGCGGATTAGGGGTTAATACATTTATTATAGTAGCGGTGAGGTCCAGTGGGCAGATTAGGGGTTAATAATTGTAGGTAGGTGGAGGCGACGTTGGGGGTGGCAGATTAGGGGTTAATAAATATTATGTAGGTGTCGGCGGTGTTAGGGGCAGCAGATTAGGGGTTCATAGGGATAACGTAGGTTGCGGCGGTGTGCGGTCGGCAGATTAGGGGTTAAAAAAATGTATTAGAGTGGCGGCGATGTGGGGGGGCCTCGGTTTAGGGGTACATAGGTAGTTTATGGGTGTTAGTGTAATTTAGAGCACAATAGTTAAGAGCTTTATGAACCGGCGTTAGCCCAGAAATCTCTTAACTCCTGACTTTTCTCTGCGGCTGGAGTTTTGTCGTTAGATTTCTAACGCTCACTTCAGCCACGACTCTAAATACCGGCGTTAGAAAGATCCCATTGAAAAGATAGGATACGCAAATGGCGTAGGGGGATCTGCGGTATGGAAAAGTCGCGGCTGCAAAGTGAGAGTTAGACCCTTTCCTGACTGACTCTAAATACCAGCGGTAGCCCAAAACCAGCGTTAGGAGCCTCTAACGCTGGTTTTGACGGCTAACGCCAAACTCTAACGGCTAGATTTAGAGTTTTGTCGGTAACGACCTGCGTAACTAACGCTGGCTTTATTTCTCCCGCACCTTTTAAATACCACTGGTATTTAGAGTTCACAGAAGGGCTGTGTTAGGCTCCAAAAAGGGAGCGTATAGCATATTTACCGCCACTGCAACTCTCAATACCAGCGGTGCTTACGGACGCGGCCAGCTTCAAAAACGTGCTCGTGCACGATTCCCCCCTAGAAAACAATGGGGCAGTTTGAGCTGAAAAAAACCTAACACCTGCAAAAAAGCAGCGTTCAGCTCCTAACGCAGCCCCATTGTTTCCTATGGGGAAACACTTCCTATGTCTGCACCTAACACCCTAACATGTACCCTGAGTCTAAACACCCCTAACCTTACACTTATTAACCCCTAATCTGCCGCCCCCGCTATCGCTGACACCTGCATTATATTATTAACCCCTAATCTTCTGCTCCGTACACTGCCGCAAACTACGTTATCCCTATGAACACCTAATCTGCTGCCCCTAACACCGCCGACCCCTATATTATATTTATTAACCCCTAATCTGCCGCCCCCAATGTCGCCTCCACCTACCTACACTTATTAACCCATAATCTGCCGACCGGACCTCACCGCTACTATAATAAAGTTATTAACCCCTAATCCGCCTCACTCCCGCCTCAATAACCCTATAATAAATAGTATTAACCCCTAATCTGCCCTCCCTAACATCACTGACACCTAACTTCAAGTATTAACTCCTAATCTGCCGACAGGACCTCACCACTACTCTAACAAATTTATTAACCCCTAAAGCTAAGTCTAACCGTAACCCTAACACCCCCCTAAGTTAAATATAATTTAAATCTAATGAAATAAATTAACTCTTATTAACTAAAGTATTCCTATTTAAAGCTAAATACTTACCTGTAAAATAAACCCTAATATAGCTACAATATAAATTATAATTATATTGTAGCTATTTTAGGATTAATATTTATTTTACAGGCAACTTTGTAATTATTTTAACCAGGTACAATAGCTATTAAATAGTTAATAACTATTTAATAGTTACCTAGTTAAAATAATTACAAAATTACCTGTAAAATAAATCCTAACCTAAGTTACAATTAAACCTAACACTACACTACCAATAAATTAATTAAATAAAATACCTACAATTATCTACAATTAAACCTAACACTACACTATCAATAAATTAATTAAATACAATACCTACAAATAAATACATTTAAATAAACTAACTGTCAGCCGCTCTGGAATCAATCCGGGATGTAACCCAACTGCTAGCGTGAATTGAAAGCACACGCTAGCACACTGAGAAATATCCAGGACGTGACCCACTCAGGAAGCAGATTAGAAGATAACAAAAATGAATATTGTTCCAGAATGCAGGAAAGCCACAAAGGATAAAACGTCCCTTTAAGTAGTACAAAGAACAAAAAGGAAATGCTCTTACTTTGAAGCTTCTGAAAAAGGTCCTCTTTAGCAGGCTTGTAAAACAAAGGAAAAGTTCTCTTTTGCAGCTTGTAAAAGTATAATGTCCCTTTAAGCAGGTTTATAACAAACAGAAAGGCAAAGTTCTCTTTTGCAGCTTGTAAAAGTAAATGTCCCTTTTAAGCAGGTGTATAACAAACAGAAAGGCAAAGTTCTCTTTTGCAGCTTGTAAAAGTATAATGTCCCTTTAAGCAGGTTTATAACAAACAGAAAGGCAAAGTTCTCTTTTGCAGCTTGTAAAAGTAAATGTCCCTTTTAAGCAGGTGTATAACAAACAGAAAGGCAAAGTTCTCTTTTGCAGCTTGTAAAAGTAAATGTCCCTTTTAAGCAGGTGTATAACAAACAGAAAGGCAAAGTTCTCTTTTGCAGCTTGTAAAAGTAAAATGTCCCTTTAAGCAGGTCTTGTTTAACAAAGAATAGGTTTAAAGGTAAAGGCCAAAGCAAGGTCAGGCAGGCAGAAGTCGGCATCCAAATATCAGCAAAAGGTATAGGCAAAAGACAGGGTCAGGCAAGCAGAAGTCGGCATCCAAGTGTCAGCAAAAAGGGTAATAGCTACAGGCAAGGTCAGGCAGGCAGAAGTCAATGTCCAAATATCAGCAAGTAGGGATTAGGCAAGAGGCTTGGTCAGGCAGGCAGAAGTCGGTACACAGAAGAATAAAACTGATATGGTACTCACAATCCAGGGAAACAAACAAACGGGCCCAGATTCAGATCTCCCGCCGAGATTTAAAGGGCAGGAGCGTAACCGTCATCAGAGGGGTGTGAGAGAAAGCGTCATGTTGCTAAGCAACATGACGTCAGAGACACAGAGGAGTTCCGGGAGCCGCGGCGACACGGCGATGAACGGAAGCGCTCATGACAGCACCCCCTCCTCAAGGGCCCCTCCGGGGGACAGGACCAGGTCTATCAGGATGAGTCTTGTGGAAGGTCTTGACCAATATTGGAGCATTTACTTGATGAGCAGGTTCCCAAGAACGTTCCGTGACTGGATAACCCTTCCAATGAATGAGATAATACAATTTCTTGCCCCGCAATTTGGAATCTAGAATATGGCTGATCTCAAACTCAGGATGTCCATGCACCAATAACGGTGGAGGTTTAGAAAAAGGCTTAGAATACCTGTTAATCATCACAGGTTTTAAAAGAGAAACATGGAATACCGGATGGACTTTGAGAGACTTGGGTAAAGCTACCCGATAAGCAGTGGAACATACCTGACCCATTATTCGGAAAGGACCCACATATCGTGGTCCCAATTTGTTAGAAGGTTGTTTCAGGCGAAGAAATCGAGAGGAAATCCAAACTTTATCACCAGGGCGATATTTGGGAGCCTTTTTCCGTCGAAGATCCGAAAAGAACTTGTAACGTCTAGAAGTTACAGAAAGAATACGATGTATCTTCTGCCAATGTCGAGTTAATCTTCGGGCTGTAAGATCAGAAGCAGGATTCACTGTGGAGGAAGTATGCAAAGGGAACGTCCTAGGCTGATATCCGTAAGCTGCATGAAAAGGAGAAGTCTGAAGGGAGGAATTGTACCGGGCATTATGGGCCAATTCAGCCAAAGGAAGGTAAGAAGTCCAGTTAGAATGATAATGATCCACATAATGTCTAAGATATGTTTCAAGACACTGGTTTACTCTTTCAGTCTGACCATTCGATTGTGGGTGGTGAGAAGTAGAGAGAGATATAGTAGTACCAAAATGTTTACAAAGTGACCTCCAAAATCGAGAAACGAATTGTACCCCTCTATCTGAAACAATATCAAGAGGAAATCCATGGATTCTTACAATATGTAGAATAAAAAGTTCAGAGAGTCTTTTGGCAGATGGTAATCCTGGCAAGGGTACAAAATGAGCCGTCTTAGTGAACCTGTCGACCACCACCCAGATAGTATTGTTCCCAGTGGACAAGGGAAGATCGGTAATAAAGTCCATGGATACATGAGTCCAAGGCTGGTGAGGTATAGGCAATGGTTGGAGTAATCCTGAAGGAAGTTGGCGTGGAGTTTTGTTCATGGCACATTGTGTGCATACTGAGACGTAATCCTTCACATCTTGAGAGAGTGTAGGCCACCAGACATGTTGTTTGAGGTTTCGAGTGGTAATACTGATGCCAGGATGTCCAGAAAGGGGACTATCATGAGCCCAAAATAAAATCTTGGAACGAAGGCGTTCAGGAACAAAGAGTAAACCATTGGGAGGTTTACAGGACAAAGGAAGACGCTCTTGAGCGGACTGTAATTCTTGTAACCAAGAAGTTGTTAACTGGGCAATGACTTCATGAGGTTGGAGAATGGTACCAGACTCAGGAACTGGGGTATCTTGAAATTGTCTGGAAAGTGCGTCTGCTTTAATATTTTTTGAACCAGGTATGTAAGACAAATTATAGTGAAACCGAGAGAAGAATAAGGACCAGCGTGCTTGCCTGGAATTTAGTCGTTTGGCTGTTTGGAGATACAGAAGGTTCTTATGATCAGTAAGTATAGTAAATGGCAAAGAAGTACCTTCCAGCCAATGTCTCCATTCATCCAATGCCATCTTGATGGCAAGCAACTCTTTATTCCCTACGTCATAGTTAAATTCGGAAGGAGTGAATTTTTTAGAGAAAAAAGCAACAGGATGAATCCTTCCAGTCTCTGGTATTCGTTGAGACAGAACCGCTCCAGCAGCAACAGAGGAAGCATCCACCTCCAGAATAAATTGAAACTCAGGATTTGGATGACGAAGGATAGGAGCTGAGGAAAAAGCTTCTTTGAGAGATTCAAAAGCTTCTATAGCCTCAGACGGCCATACTTTACAGTTTTGTCCTTTTCTTGTGAGAGAAGTAAGAGGAGAAGTAATAGTAGCAAAATTCTTGATGAACTTTCTGTAATAATTGGCGAAGCCTAGGAAACGTTGTAAAGCCTTCAAAGAATCAGGTCTAGGCCAATCCAAAATGGCAGAAAGTTTAGTAGGGTCCATTTCGAATCCAGATGCCGATATTACATAACCCAGAAAGGGTATGATTTTTTGATGGAAAGAACATTTCTCCAGTTTAGCAAACAGATGGAATTCTCTTAGACGTTGAAGTACTTTCTTGACGTGGTGCACATGATCTTGGTGGTTCTGAGAAAAAATTAAGATGTCGTCCAGGTATATGATAACAAAAATATTCAAAAAATCACGAAAGATCTCATTTACAAAATGCTGGAAAACCGCCGGAGCATTGCATAGCCCAAAGGGCATGACCAAATATTCATAATGCCCAAATCGAGTGTTAAAGGCAGTCTTCCACTCATCTCCTTTGCGTATACGGATCAAGTTGTATGCACCACGTAGGTCGAGTTTGGTGAAAATGGTGGCTCCCTGAAGATAAGTAAAAAGTTCAGGAATAAGGGGCAGAGGATAACTGTTCTTGATGGTAATCTGATTCAATCCACGATAATCAATACAGGGTCTTAATCCGCCATCCTTTTTTCCCACAAAAAAGAAACCAGCCCCTACAGGGGAAGAGGAGGGTCGAATAAATCCTCTAGCCAGATTGTCTTTTATATATTCTTCCAGAGCCATGTTTTCTGGTTTAGAAAGTGGATATGTTTTGCCTCGAGGATAGGCAGCCCCAGGAAGGAGGTCAATGGGACAATCAAAAGGGCGATGAGGAGGAAGACGTTCCGCTTCTTTTTTGGAGAAGACATCCACAAAGTCATGGTAATGCATAGGTAAGGATTCCGGAGTTTCAACTGTGAGAGCAATAGTGAGTGGTAACTTAGTAATCTCTTGAAGACATTTAGTCTGGCATGTAGATCCCCAGGAAGTGAGTTCACCGAAAGTCCAAGAAAAAATGGGATTGTGAATCTGGAGCCAGGGTAATCCCAAGATAATGGGAAATTGCGGAGTGGGAATGACATCGAAACAAATTGTCTCAGAATGAAGTATTCCTACGGTGAGGATTAAGGGTTGAGTAGAAAACTGAATGTATCCAGAACCCAAAGGATCTCCACTGACCGTAGAGACTGAAATGGAATACTCCTTCTTTAGTAAGGGTATAGAATGAGTAGAAACAAATGTAGAGTCAATGAACACACCTCCAGCACCAGAATCAATTAGGGCTTGGGTATAGATCTTCTTTTGTCCAATTAGAAGAGTTACTGGAACAAAGAGTTTCTTGTATAGGGAATGACCACTATTTTGGCTTAACTCAGTTCCCTGGACTAGAGTTAAGCCCTGGCTTTTACTGGCCTAGTAGGACAATCCCTTAATAAATGTCCTTTAAGGCCACAGTACAGACATAAGCCAAGAGTCCGTCTTCTTAAGCGTTCAGTCTCAGTTAATTTTATACTTCCTACTTCCATGGGTTCAGCCTGATCAGTAGTAGGAGAGGCTGGAGTGACTGGACTAGAAAAACGAGGAGCTAAACGAAAAGGAGTTCGAGTGGCAGTCCTCTGTGTTCTATCCTTTTCTTGTTGGCGTTCACGAAACCTGGCGTCGAGACAGATACAGAGATTTATTAAGGCTTCTAAGGACTCTGGAAGTTCACGATACACCAATTCATCCTTGAGACGCTCAGAAAGTCCTTTACGGAAAGCGGCTCTGAGTGCTCCCTGATTCCAAGTGGTTTCAGAGGCAAGGGTGCGGAACTCAATTGCATATTGAGAGACTGGTTGATTTCCTTGACGTAAATCCAGGAGAGTTGCTTCAGCAGCGGATGACCTTCCAGGTTTATCGAATACGTTTGAGAATGTAGATAGAAATGTATCAACATCCAACAGTATAGGATCATTCTTTTCTAGCAAAGGTGACACCCAAGCCAAGGCTTTTCCTTTCATTAAGGAAATAAGAAACGTGATTCTAGAAGAGGCAGTAGCAAAGAGAGTAGGGCTATTTCGGAAATGAAGACGGCATTGATTCAAAAAGCCTCTACATTCTTCAGGATTCCCATCATATTTATCCGGAAGAGGAATCCTGGGACTTAGTTGTACCTGAGACTGATTGTTAGGAATCGGAGGAGGTAATGCCTCAATCGGATTTGGATTGGGATTAGGATTGGGAGGTGCGGTAGCAACCAAATTTTGTAATAGAGCAGTAATTTGATCAAGTTTAGTGTCCAGAGACTGCAAGTGAGTGGCATGAGAACCCAAGAGCTGTCCCTGGTGAGCCACGGCCATAGATAATTCAGTGGGGTCCATTTTTATGGCCCGTTTGTAATGTCAGCCGCTCTGGAATCAATCCGGGATGTAACCCAACTGCTAGCGTGAATTGAAAGCACACGCTAGCACACTGAGAAATATCCAGGACGTGACCCACTCAGGAAGCAGATTAGAAGATAACAAAAATGAATATTGTTCCAGAATGCAGGAAAGCCACAAAGGATAAAACGTCCCTTTAAGTAGTACAAAGAACAAAAAGGAAATGCTCTTACTTTGAAGCTTCTGAAAAAGGTCCTCTTTAGCAGGCTTGTAAAACAAAGGAAAAGTTCTCTTTTGCAGCTTGTAAAAGTATAATGTCCCTTTAAGCAGGTTTATAACAAACAGAAAGGCAAAGTTCTCTTTTGCAGCTTGTAAAAGTAAATGTCCCTTTTAAGCAGGTGTATAACAAACAGAAAGGCAAAGTTCTCTTTTGCAGCTTGTAAAAGTATAATGTCCCTTTAAGCAGGTTTATAACAAACAGAAAGGCAAAGTTCTCTTTTGCAGCTTGTAAAAGTAAATGTCCCTTTTAAGCAGGTGTATAACAAACAGAAAGGCAAAGTTCTCTTTTGCAGCTTGTAAAAGTAAATGTCCCTTTTAAGCAGGTGTATAACAAACAGAAAGGCAAAGTTCTCTTTTGCAGCTTGTAAAAGTAAAATGTCCCTTTAAGCAGGTCTTGTTTAACAAAGAATAGGTTTAAAGGTAAAGGCCAAAGCAAGGTCAGGCAGGCAGAAGTCGGCATCCAAATATCAGCAAAAGGTATAGGCAAAAGACAGGGTCAGGCAAGCAGAAGTCGGCATCCAAGTGTCAGCAAAAAGGGTAATAGCTACAGGCAAGGTCAGGCAGGCAGAAGTCAATGTCCAAATATCAGCAAGTAGGGATTAGGCAAGAGGCTTGGTCAGGCAGGCAGAAGTCGGTACACAGAAGAATAAAACTGATATGGTACTCACAATCCAGGGAAACAAACAAACGGGCCCAGATTCAGATCTCCCGCCGAGATTTAAAGGGCAGGAGCGTAACCGTCATCAGAGGGGTGTGAGAGAAAGCGTCATGTTGCTAAGCAACATGACGTCAGAGACACAGAGGAGTTCCGGGAGCCGCGGCGACACGGCGATGAACGGAAGCGCTCATGACACTAACTAAAGTACAAAAAATAAAAAAGAACTAAGTTACAAAAAATAAAAAAAATATTTACAAACATTAGAAAAATATTACAATTTTAAACTAATTACACCTACTCTAAGCCCCCTAATAAAATAACAAAGCCCCCAAAATAAAAAAAATGCCCTACCCTATTCTAAAATTAAAATAGAAAAGCTCTTTTACCTTACCAGCCCTTAAAAGGGCCCTTTACGGGGCATGCCCCAAAGAATTCAGCTCTTTTGCCTGTAAAAAAAAACCATACAATACCCCCCCAACATTACAACCCACCACCCACATACCCCTAATCTAACCCAAACCCCCCTTAAATAAACCTAACACTAAACCCCTGAAGATCTCCCTACCTTGTCTTCACCACACCGGGTTCACCGATCGGTCCAGAAGAGCCTCCAAAGTCTTCATCCAAGCCCAAGCGGGGGCTGAAGATGTCCATGATCCGGCTGAAGTCTTGATCCAAGCAGGAGCTAAAGATGTCCATGATCCGGCTGAAGTCTTGATCCAAGCAGGAGCTGAAGAGGTCCATGATCCGGCTGAAGTCTTCATCCAAGCGGGAGCTGAAGAGGTCCATGATCAGGCTGAAGTCTTCTATCAAGCGGCATCTTCAAAGGAAACGTCATTCGTCGGGAAGTCGTCGGTGAAGATGGATGTTCCACGTCGGCGGGATGAACATGGATCCGGAAGAAAGAAGATTGAAGATGCCGCTTGATAGAAGACTTCAGCCGGATCATGGACCTCTTCAGCTCCCGCTTGGATGAAGACTTCAGCCGGATCATGGACCTCTTCAGCTCCCGCTTGGATGAAGACTTCAGCCCGATCATGGACCTCTTCAGCTCCTGCTTGGATCAAGACTTCAGCCGGATCATGGACATCTTCAGCCCCCGCTTGGGCTTGGATGAAGACTTTGGAGGCTCTTCTGGACCGATCGGTGAACCCGGTGTGGTGAAGACAAGGTAGGGAGATCTTCAGGGGCTTAGTGTTAGGTTTATTTAAGGGGGGTTTGGGTTAGATTAGGGGTATGTGGGTGGTGGGTTGTAATGTTGGGGGGGGGCATTGTATGATTTTTTTTATAGGCAAAAGAGCTGAATTCTTTGGGGCATGCCCCGTAAAGGGCCCTTTAAGGGCTGGTAAGGTAAAAGAGCTTTTCTATTTTAATTTTAGAATAAGGTAGGGCATTTTTTTATTTTGGGGGGCTTTGTTATTTTATTAGGGGGCTTAGAGTAGGTGTAATTAGTTTAAAATTGTTGTAATATTTTTCTAATGTTTGTAAATATTTTTTTATTTTTTGTAACTTAGTTCTTTTTTATTTTTTGTACTTTAGTTAGTTTATTTAATTGTATTTATTTGTAGGTATTGTATTTAATTAATTTATTGATAGTGTAGTGTTAGGTTTAATTGTAGATAATTGTAGGTATTTTATTTAATTAATTTATTGATAGTGTAGTGTTAGGTTTAATTGTAACTTAGGTTAGGATTTATTTTACAGGTAATTTTGTAATTATTTTAACTAGGTAACTATTAAATAGTTATTAACTATTTAATAGCTATTGTACCTGGTTAAAATAATTACAAAGTTGCCTGTAAAATAAATATTAATCCTAAAATAGCTACAATATAATTATAATTTATATTGTAGCTATATTAGGGGTTATTTTACAGGTAAGTATTTAGCTTTAAATAGGAATACTTTAGTTAAAGTGAATGTAAACTCAGCCTTCGTTCTAAACAGCAGTCTATCAAATATCAATAAAAAATCTGAGTTTCATTCATCAATTTTAAATTTTCTAAATGTATACCTTTATTTTGCCTAAATGTATACCAATTTGCGGCTAAACCGTCCTCCGCCCGGCATTCACGCTCTGTTGCTCATCTTTTTGATTGATGTCTCAATAGCCAATAACGGCTCTAACCACGGGGGGACCCACCCTCTTCTCATTACGTAATATGTCCTTATTGCGCATGCGTTCGTCTTTGGTGCCAAGCTAATCGACTGTAAGCTCGTGCACATTTCGCGCATGCGCAATACTAATAAACACGGCTAGCGTTACATTATTATACGGATTCCTTTCATTTCCTCTGTATTGTCAAATTTGTATTAGTGGATGTGAAAGGTCTCCGTATACAGGTTAGATTTTTCTATTTTTATTATCTATGTGACAACTATGTTTAGGCACATAATGCATGATATATGCGCTGTATTTACACTACTATCTAATATCATTGGCAAACATAATCTGCAATATATCGAGTGTAATCCTTTATTTGCTGCCATTATACTTTTTATGGATTTAGGATCAAATTAAAATATATGTTTGTGGCAGACCATTTAACACACCTCTATTCAAGAGTAACGCATGCGCAATGTAAAATAGACACGGGAGCGCGCAGTGCCTATACGTAAACAGCGGGTGGGACCGCTGTTTACGTAATTTGGTTGAAAATTAGGAAGCAGTGAGTGGGAGGAGCGGGTAAGCGAATGAGCGAGATGCAATATATAAAATAAACAATAAAATACACATTTGATTATAAATTTATTGCGGCGGTACACTTAATCTCAGTAATGACTACAAAACTAGATAACACAAAACGTAAAAATTGACATTCACTTTAATAAGAGTTAATTTATTTCGTTAAATTTAAATTATATTTAACTTAGGGTGGTGTTAGGGTTAAGGTTAGACTTAGCTTTAGAGGTTAATAAATTTATTAGAGTAGCGGTGAGGTCCGGTCGGCAGATTAGGGGTAAATACTTGAAGTTAGGTGTCAGTGATGTTAGGGAGGGCAGATTAGGGGTTAATACTATTTATTATAGGGTTATTGAGGTGGGAGTGAGGCGGATTAGGGGTTAATAACTTTATTATAGTAGCGGTGAGGTCCGGTCGGCAGATTAGGGGTTAATAATTGTAGGTAGGTGGAGGCGACGTTGGGGGCGGCAGATTAGGGGTTAATAAATATAATATAGGGGTCGGCTGTGTTAGGGGCAGCAGATTAGGGGTACATAGGGATAACGTAGGTGGCGGCGGTGTGCGGTCGGCAGATTAGGGGTTAAAAATTTTTAATAGAGTGGCGGGGATGTGGGTGGGCCTCGGTTTAGGGGTATATAGGTAGTTTATGGGTGTTAGTGTACTTTAGAGCACAGTAGTTAAGAGCTTTATAAACCGGCGTTAGCCCAGAAAACTCTTAACTCCTGACTTTTTTCTGCGGCTGGAGTTTTGTCGTTAGATTTCTAATGCTCACTTCAGCCACGACTCTAAATACCGGCGTTAGAAAGATCCCATTTGAAAGATAGGATACGCAAATGGCATAGGGGGATCTGCGGTATGGAAAAGTCGCGGCTGGAAAGTGAGCGTTAGACCCTTTCCTGACTGACTCTAAATACCAGCAGTAGCCCAAAACCAGCGTTAGGAGCCTCTAACGCTGGTTTTGACGGCTAACGCCAAACTCTAAATCTAGCCGTAAATCTAGCCGTTAGTTTTCATATTTATGTACTTTGCATTATATATTATATAATAGAACAGCTTTTAAAAAATGTTATAGATATATAAATATTTTAAATGTATTTATTTATTTTTGAATAATTAAAGGGACACTGAACCCTATTTTTTTATTTCAGGATTCAGATAGAACATAACATTTTAAGCAACTTTCTAATTTACTCCTATTATCAATTTTTCTTCGTTCTCTTGCTACCTTTATTTTAAAAGCAGGAATGTAAATCTTAGCAGTCACCCCATTTTAGGTTCAGCACCATGGATAGCATAACCCAGGTTCTCAACCAAAAATGGGCTGGCTCCTATGCATCACATTCCTGCTTTTTAAACAAAGATAACAAAAGAACAAAGAAAAATTAATAACTGGAGTAAATTAGAAAGTTGCTTAAAATCTTATGCTCTATCTGAATCATGAAATAAAAAAATTGGGTTCAGTGTCCCTTTAAGGTTCCTTAAATTTAAATAAGAACTAAAAGGCAGGAGAATTGATACCTACTTTTCATTGGCTGGCATGGTTAACATTCTGAGAAAAAATTAGTTTATGCAGCACAGGAATGTCTTTTTTTTTCAAAATATAAATGACTGTAATATTTTCAAATGCTCTTTTTATATGGAACAATGTCCCTTTAATCATGTTTAAAATTACAGAGCTGCCAAGTAAAAGCATCAGATAGCATGACATATGATTTGGATTCTCATCTCCAGAGCACATTATGAATACAGAAGACAACATGCAAAACTGAAGCTAATGATTTTTTTTTCTTTCCTAAGATATGGTGAGTCCACGGTGTCTTCAATTACTGTTGGGAATATCACTCCTGGCCAGCAGAAGGAGGTAAAGAGCACCATAGCCAAGCTGTTAAGTATCACTCCCCTTCCCACAAACCCCAGTCATTCTCTTTGCCTTCGGTGCAAGGAGGACGTGATGTTTTGGTGTCTGAAGAAGATTTAATTAATTTTACTTCAATCAAGATTTTATTATTTTGAAAGCCAGAGTAGGTTTGCTCTGATCTTTCCTTTCATGATGGGTTTAGCCGTACTCCATGTTAGTCTCTTCAGTAGTGCGGTGGTGGCTTTTAAGCAGTTAGGAACTTGTGGGGTGGGCCTCACTGCTATTTCCTAACATGTTGCTGCCCTGGGTAGAAAGTCAGAGTAGGTTTACTCTGGTCTTTCTTTTTCCACAGGTCTCTGTGAGGAATGGCTTCCTCTCATACCGGGTGAGCTGTCTTCCTGACAGACAGCTAGAGGTGCAGCTAAGTGCCATACTTTATCTTTGGGTAGAGTCACTGGCACTAAAGGGTAAGATTTCAAGCTGCATGGATATGGGGACAACAATCCTGAGTTCAGGTTTTTTTGGCAGTGTGCAGGCACTTTGACTGTGACAAGAGAGGGGAATTCAGTGTTTCATAAGTTTATTCCCATTTGGTGGCTCAGGGGTTATTAACAGATTTATGGGGAGTGCAATTCCTAAATTCATGCTTAGACCGGTTGTGAGGGTCATACCATGCTGACTTGCCCTCCTTGCTTATGACCGATTTGCTCCGCCCTGTCAATCACAGACGTTAGTGAAGGCGGATCTGTTTGAGAAGCAGTTTCCTTTTTGCGCGCTTCTGGGTTGTGGCGCATCTCTGATATCACATGTCACTTGATTTTCCTGTCGGCAGAGATCAGAGTGGCTGTGTTGGTACTAGTACTTAGCAGTGTGACTCTGTTGGTTTGAGGAGGCAGGTAGGTGCCTTGGCTATACGCTGAGGTGTAGAGGGCTTGAATTAAGGTAGTTTATTTGCATAATAAATTTGCAGACTTTTTCCTGTTCTCTTTCACAAAATTGGGTATTAGTGTTACGCCTCCTGATTGGGGTTATGAGTACACAGAGTGTCCCTGGGGAGCGTAATTCTTAAAGGAACAGTGATTTTTAATAAAAGTTAATACATGTTTTAATATGGATCAGGAAAATTCTGCTATAGCTCAATGCAAACTTTGCTTAGATAGCCAGGTTGAACCTCCCCTGCCTTTATGTTCCACATGCATAGAGAGGACTCTATTACATAAGGATAGTATTTTTGCCTCTGAGCCACCATTCTCTCAGAATGATGCTTTTCAGGCATTGCTGCAGCAGTCTCCGCCATCGCCCCAAGCCTTAACGACATCACAGGCAGTGCTCTGCGGTTCCTCTGAATCTCCGGGAGGAGATAATTTAAAAGCAGAAATTGCTGCCCAGGTATCTTCTGCGGTATCTGCAGCATTAGCTGCTATTCCCATGCTACAGGGAAAGCGCAAGAGGAAATTTAGAGATTCAGATAGAAGGGTTTCTGAGGCTACCCAAGTTGTTCTTCCTCATAAGTCAGATGAGGAAGATATGTTGGTAGCCTCTGAGGGTGAAATCTCAGATTCAGACAGTGTAATTCCCTCATCTGATGTTGAAGTATTATCCTTCAGATTTAAGCTTGAACTCCTCTGTGTCTTGTTAAAGGAGGTTTTGGGTACCTTGGACAATTCTGATACTCCTGTCATTGTCAACCCTAGGAAATCTAGTAAACTTAATAAGTACTTTGATGTTCCTTCCTCTGTCGAGGTGTTCCCTGTTCCAGACCGTGCTATGGAAATTAAATCTTTCCTGTGGCAGACTCCATTAAGGAGTCGTGGCAAATGGTGCCCAAAGCAGAAGGTGTGATTTCTACTTTGGCTAAGAGAACTACTATGCCTATTGAGGATATCTGCTCCTTTAAATATCCAATGGATAAAAAGCTGGAGGCTTATTTAAAAAGGATGTATGTCCATCAAGGTCTCTAATGGCAACCTGCGGTGTGTATTGCTACTGTGACAAGTACGGCAGCCTATTGGTTCGACGTATTGGCTGAGTCCCTTCAGGGAGATACTCCCTTGGAAGAGATGCAAGACAGGATTAAGGCTCTTAAGTTAGCCAATTCCTTTATTACTGATGCTTCATTGCAGGTAATTAAGTTGGGAGTCAAAATATCTGGTTTCGCTGTTTTAGCATGCAGAGCATTATGGCTGAAATCTTGGTCAGCGGCTGTTTCATCTAAGTCCAAGCTTTTAGCAATTCCTTACAAGGGTAAGACCTTATTTAGTCCTGGTCTGGCAGAAATTGTTTCCGATATTACAGGTGTAAAGGGTCTTTTCTGCCACAAGATAAAAAGAATAGACCGAAAGGACCTCAGAGTAGTTTTCTTTCCTTTCGTAATTTCAGAGGTAAGTCTTCCTCTTCCTCTTCCAAGCAGGAACAGCCAAAGCCTTCTTGGAAACCCAATCAGTCTTGGAACAAGGGGAAGCAATCAAAGAAACCCAATACTGATTCCAAATCAGCATGAAGGATTTGCCCCCGATCCGGAATCGGATCAAGTGGGGGGCAGACTTTCTTGGTTCTCTCAAGCCTGGATACGAGACGTCCCAGATCCTTGGGTGGTGGACATAGTATCCCAAGATTACAAATTAGAATTCAAGACCTTCCAGCCCAGGGGCAGATTCCACCTCTCAAGATTATCTGCAGACCAGATAAATAGAGAGGCATTCTTGAAATGTGTACTGGATCTTTCCTCCCTGGGAGTGATAGTTCCAGTTCCAGGACAGGAACAGGGTCTAGGTTTCTATTCAAATCTATTTGTGGTTTCCAAAAAAAAGAGGGAACTTTCCGACCTATTCTAGATCTAAAGTGTCTAATCAAGTTTCTCAGAGTACCGTCCTTCAAGCCCAGCAGTATGGTATTATGGGGGATGGAGGAGGTATATGATTAAATATAGTTACATATAGTTATCTTGAAAAAGAGGATACTTTTATACAGCCACTGTTTATAAACTCCCTGTTGGGCTTGACTTACCTCCAGGTTAAAGGGATATTATACCCATTTTTTTTAAGCAACTGTCTAATTTACTCCTATTATCATTTTTTCTTCATTTTCTTGGTATCTTTATTTTTTTAAAAGCAGAAATGTAAGCTTAGGAGCTTGCCGTTTTTGGTTCAGCACCCTGGGTAGTGCTTGTTGATTGGTGGCTATTGCTGAACCAAAAATGGTCTGGTTCCTAAGCTTACATTCCTGCTTTAAAAAATAAAGTTACCAAGAGAATGAAGAAAAATTGATAATAGGAGGAAATTACAAAGCTGCTTAAAATTGCTGCTCTATCTGAATCATATCCCTTTAATATAATGCAAGAACACATTCCTTCACTGATCCCTACTCCAGGTTGCACAGAGTAACCTCCTCTTTTGCACTGCGGCCAAGTGCAATGCAATGATTATATCTCATCCTGCCTAGACCTGGCCTCTCCTTGTGTCCGTTTTAGATTATCTGGGACCAGTACCTGAAAACATGCCAATCCCATTAGAAAGAAGACATCTGGTCACCCTAGGACGCTACTCTGATACTTCTGTAATATTTATCCTGTACGTCTTAGTGCAACTATCTCTAGAGAAACAAATTATCCAAAACTAGAAACAGTTTGTCAACCTTTTGCTCTATAATATTTTATCCAACACAAAAAAAGCAATTTCAATACACTGATGTTCATAAGAAAGACAGCGGCCTAGAGTCATCAAAACTGAAGCTGAAATTAAAGGAGCCGCTTCTTACTTCCACTTTCAAGGATGGCAGCACCACTAAAATGTAAAAACATTACAAAGCAAACAAAAAAGCACCTTGGGGCATATCTATCAAGTTCCGAATGGAGCTTGATGCCCTGTGTTCGCCAAAAACAGCAGTTATGAAGCAGCAGTCACAAAGACCACTGCTCCATAATCTGTCCGCCTGCTCTGAGCATGCGGACAGACATCGCCACAATTCAACGCGATCGAGTACGATCGGGTTCATTGACACCCCCCTGTTGGCTGCCTATTGGCCGCGAGTCTGCAGGGGGCGGCGTTGCACCAGCTGCTGGTGCAATGCTGAATACGGCGAGCGTATCGCTCGCCGTATTCAGCGATGTCTGTTGGACCTGATCCGCACTGTCAGATCAGGTCCGACAGACATTGATAACTCGAGGCCCTTGTGTAAAACTGACCACAAATAAAAACTTAAATAAAAAATAAATTCAAGAAAAATAAAAATGAGAGAACTTTTTTAACTTTGACATAGCACAACACGACTGCGAGATGAAATCCCACGTGCTAAGTCTCGGTTTAAGGGAAAAATCAAAATCCCAGCTTAAGAACCCCCTGGAAGACTCTGGAACACCCACGGTCAGCTCATTTTAGTATATTACAAGCATTTACTGAAAGTGTTTAAAAGTCGTTTGTAATTATTGTTTTTCTGCATTGCTAGCGGTTCTCCTTTACATGGTGAGGCTCTGATTGGCTAGAACAGATGCCACTCAAAGAAGGAGCTGCAAATATTTTAGAGAGAGGCTGAATTCAATACGGTAACGGAGCGGTAATAAAAGAACAATTATTAAGTGTGCTGATGAATTTATTAATAAAAAAGCATATCGATATGCTAGTTAGGATAAGACCTTTACAAATATGTGGAGCAGTTTGGCCGAATTTACCATCACTTTAAGTGAGATCATGTAATGGGTCACAATACTACTATACATTAATGGCACAGACACCTACTGGGGATTAGCCGAGTGTCTGTGAATGTAGATGGTACTTGTCATTTATTTGTCATATATATATATATAGCTGGTATGTAGGTCTGCAGGTGCCATATAACTGCCTCAGATATCACACAGCATAATGTAGCTTTCACAAAGGTCTGCAGGCATACAAGGGGCTGCAGGAACTGTGCATCTCACCTCAGATCTCATATAAGGATATTGCTGCCATAAGGGGACTGAAACTTATTCAAGCTTTTATTTAGGCATATCAAGGTGTTGGAGAATTCTCTTTTAGATTCTCCTCAGTTTGTCCTCAGTGCACCAGTGAGCTCAAATTTATCAAAAATAGGTTGTATTAAATTGCGCTTTTCAGAAGGGAAGCTGGGGTGAATAATGATAAAGTCTCTTTGCAAAACAAGACATTCTCTTTATTTATTATGTAAATGCACTGTGTTTTTAGTTCTCTCTCTCTCATCTCTCTACCTCTGATCTCTCTTCCTCTGATCTCTCTCTTTCTCTCCCATATCTTTCTCTCATCTCTCTCTCCTTCTCATCTCATTCCCCCATCTCACTCTCTCTCCCATCTCTCTCTCATATCTCTCTCCCTCCCTCCCTCCCTCCCTCCCTACCTCCCTCCCTCCCTCTCATCTCTTTCTCTCCCTCTCTCACCCTCTCATCTCTCTTTCCCTCTCATCTCTCTTTCCCATCTCTCTCTCTCTCTCTCTCTCTCTCTCTCTCTCTCTCTCACCCATCTCTCATCTCTTACTCTCTCTCTCTCTCTCTCTCTCTCCCTCTCTCTTTCTCTCTGTCAACTGTATTTAGTCAGCCCAGGATTTAACCCAACTGCTAGCGTGAAAATTAAAACACAGGCTAGCACACTGAGAAATATCCAGGACGTGACCCTCTCAGATTTAGAGTTTGGCGTTAGCCGTCAAAACCAGCGTTAGAGGCTCCTAACGCTGGTTTTGGGCTATCGCTGGTATTTAGAGTCGTGTAGGTAAGGGTCTAACGCTCACTTTACAGCCGCGACTTTTCCATACCGCAGATCCCCTTACGTCAATTGCGTATCCTATCTTTTCAATGGGATCTTTCTAACGCCGGTATTTAGAGTCTTGGCTGAAGTGAGCGTTAGAAATCTAATGACAAAACTCCAGCCGCAGAAAAAAAACAGGAGTTAAGAGCTTTCTGGGCTAACGCCGGTTCATAAAGCTCTTAACTACTGTGCTCTAAAGTACACTAACACCCATAAACTACCTATGTACCCCTAAACCGAGGCCCCCCACATTGCCGCCACTCTATTAAAATGTTTTAACCCCTAATCTGCCGACCGCACACCGCCGCCACCTACGTTATCCCTATGTACCCCTAATCTGCTGCCCCTAATACCGCCGACACCTACATAATATTTATTAACCCCTAATCTGCCGCCCCCGCTATCGCTGACACCTGCATATTTTTTTTAACCCCTAATCTGCCGCTCCGTACACCGCCGCAACCTACATTATACCTATGTACCCCTAATCTGCTGCCCCTAACACAGCCGACCCCTATATTATATTTATTAACCCCTAATCTGCCGCCCCCAACGTCGCCTCCACCTACCTAGAATTATTAACCCCTAATCTGCCGACCGGACCACACCGCTACTATAATAAATGTATTAACCCCTAAAGCTAAGTCTAACCCTAACACTAACACCCCCCTAAATTAAATATAATTTAAATCTAACAAAATAAATTAACTCTTATTAAATAAATTATTCCTATTTAAAGCTAAATACTTACCTGTAAAATAAACCCTAATATAGCTACAATATAAATTATAATTATATTGCAGCTATTTTAGGATTAATATTTATTTTACAGGCAACTTTGTATTTATTTTAACCAGGTACAATAGCTATTAAATAGTTAATAACTATTTAATAGCTACCTAGTTAAAATAATTACAAAATTACCTGTAAAATAAATCCTAACCTAAGTTACAATTAAACCTAACACTACACTATCAATAAATAAATTAAATAAACTACCTACAATTATCTACAATTAAACCTAACACTACACTATCAATAAATTAATTAAATACAATACCTACAAATAAATACAATGAAATAAACTAACTAAAGTACAAAAAATAAAAATGAACTAAGTTACAAAAAATAAAAAAATATTTACAAACATTAGAAAAATATTACAACAATTTTAAACTAATTACACCTACTCTAAGCCCCCTAATAAAATAACAAAGACCCCCAAAATTAAAAAAAAATGCCCTACCCTATTCTAAAATTAAAATAGAAAAGCTCTTTTACCTTACCAGCCCTGAAATGGGCCCTTTGCGGGGCATGCCCCAAAGAATTCAGCTCTTTTGCCTGTAAAAAAAACCCATACAATACCCCCCCAACATTACAACCCACCACCCACATACCCCTAATCTAACCCAAACCCCCCTTAAATAAACCTAACACTAAGCCCCTGAAGATCTCCCTACTTTGTCTTCACCACGCCGGGTTCACCGATCGATCCAGAAGAGCCTCCGATGTCTTGATCCAAGCCCAAGCGGGGGGCTGAAGATGTCCATGATCCGGCTGAAGTCTTCATCCAAGCGGGAGCTGAAGAGGTCCATGATCCGACTGAAGTCTTCTATCAAGCGGCATCTTCAATCTTCTTTCTTCCGGATCCATGTAGTTCATCCCGCCGACGCGGAACATCCATCTTCACCGACGACTTCCCGACGAGTGACGGTTCCTTTAAGGGACGTCATCCAAGATGGCGTCCCTCGAATTCCGATTGGCTGATAGGATTCTATCAGCCAATCGGAATTAAGGTAGGAAAATTCTGATTGGCTGATGGAATCAGCCAATCAGATTCAAGTTCAATCCGATTGGCTGATCCGATCAGTCAATCAGATTGAGCTTGCATTATATTGGCTGTTCCGATCAGCCAATAGAATGCGAGCTCAATCTGATTGGCTGGACGCCATCTTGGATGACGTCCCTTAAAGGAACCGTCATTCGTCGGGAAATCGTCGGTGAAGATGGATGTTCCGCGTCAGCGGGATGACTTCAGGGGCTTAGTGTTAGGTTTATTTAAGGGGGGTTTGGGTTAGATTAGGGGTATGTGGGTGGTGGGTTGTAATGTTGGGGGGGGGTATTGTATGTTTTTTTTTTACAGGCAAAAGAGCTGAATTCTTTGGGGCATGCCCCGCAAAGGGCCCTTTTCAGGGCTGGTAAGGTAAAAGAGCTTTTCTATTTTAATTTTAGAATAGGGTAGGGCATTTTTTTATTTTGGGGGTCTTTGTTATTTTATTAGGGGGCTTAGAGTAGGTGTAATTAGTTTAAAATTGTTGTAATATTTTTCTAATGTTTGTAAATATTTTTTTATTTTTTGTAACTTAGTTCTTTTTTATTTTTTGTACTTTAGTTAGTTTATTTAATTGTATTTATTTGTAGGTATTGTATTTAATTAATTTATTGATAGTGTAGTGTTAGGTTTAATTGTAGATAATTGTAGGTAGTTTATTTAATTTATTTATTGATAGTGTAGTGTTAGGTTTAATTGTAACTTAGGTTAGGATTTATTTTACAGGTAATTTTGTAATTATTTTAACTAGGTAGCTATTAAATAGTTATTAACTATTTAATAGCTATTGTACCTGGTTAAAATAAATACAAAGTTGCCTGTAAAATAAATATTAATCCTAAAATAGCTACAATATAATTATAATTTATATTGTAGCTATATTAGGGTTTATTTTACAGGTAAGTATTTAGCTTTAAATAGGAATAATTTATTTAATAAGAGTTAATTTATTTCATTAGATTTAAATTATATTTAACTTAGGGGGGTGTTAGTGTTAGTGTTAGACTTAGCTTTAGGGGTTAATACATTTATTAGAGTAGCGGTGCGGTCTGGTCGGCAGATTAGGTATTAATTATTGTAGGTAGGTGGAGGCGACGTTGGGGGCAGCAGATTAGGGGTTAATAAATATAATATAGGGGTCGGCGGTGTTAGGGGCAGCAGATTAGGGGTACATAGGGATAACGTAGGTTGCGGCGGTGTACGGAGCGGCAGATTAGGGGTTAATAATAATATGCAGGGGTCAGCGATAGCAGGGGCGGCAGATTAGGGGTTAATAAGTGTAAGGTTAGGGGTGTTTAGACTCGGGGTACATGTTAGTTTGTAAGGTGCAGACTTAGGAAGTGTTTCCCCATAGGAATCAATGGGGCTGCGTTAGGAGCTGAACGCTGCTTTTTTGCAGGTGTTAGGTTTTTTTTCAGCTCAAACAGCCCCATTGTTTCCTATGGGTGAATCGTGCACGAGCACGTTTTTGAAGCTGGCCGCGTCCGTAAGCAACGCTGGTATCGAGAGTTGCAGTGGTGGTAAATTATGCTCTACGCTCCCTTTTTGGAGCCTAATGCACTGAAAACGCAGCAAATCTGTGAACTCTAAATACCAGCGGTATTTAAAAGGTGCGGGGAAAAAAAAGCATGCGTTAGCTACGCGGGTCGTTACCGACAAAACTCTAAATCTAGCCGAAAATAAGCAGGTTATCAGCAAACAAATAATAAATGTTCCTCTTTAGCAGGTTTGCAACAAACAAAGATAATGTCCCTTTAAGCAGGTTCAGAAAACAAATGATAATGTTCCTTTTTAGCAGGTTTGCAACAAACAAAGATAATGTCCCTTTAAGCAGGTTCAGCAAACAAATGATAATGTTCCTTTTTAGCAGGTTTGCAACAAACATAGATAATGTCCCTTTAAGCAGGTTGTTAGTAAGCAAATGTTAAACAATCCTTTCTTTTTAGCAGGTTTATGAAAAGATAGAGGCAAGCAAGGTCAGACAAGAAATGCTAGTTTTCAGAAGTCAGATTGAGGGATAAGATGAGACAAAGTCAGGAAGGCAATGTTTCAAAAAATCAGAGTACTCACATAACTGAAGACAGGACTTTACAAACGGGCCTTGAGTAAATCTCCCGCCGAGATTTAAAGGCTGAGAGAGGGGGCCGTTACGTCAGAGGGAGTGTCCGAGAATGCGTCACGTTGCTAGGCAACGTGACGTAAGAACACAGAAGAGATCCGGGAGCCGCGGCGAGACGGCGATGAACGGAGAAGGATCATGACACTCTCTCTCTCTCCCTCTCATCTCTCTCTCTCTCCCTCTCATCTCTCTCATATCTCTCTCTCCCTCTCATCTACCTTTCTCTCATCTCTTTCTCTCCCATCTCTCTCTCACACTCTCTCCCTCTCATATCTCTCTCCTTTCAGAAAACCCCTACAGTCTTCAGGATTCCCGTCATATTTGTCTGGAAGAGGTATCCTAGGACTCAATTGTCCTTGTGATTGATTGTTGGGAATCGGAGGAGGAGATGCCTCAATAAGATTAGGATTGGGAGGGATAGGAGCAACCAAGCTCTGTAATAATGTAGTGATTTGATCCAGCTTAGAATCCAAGGATTGCAAGTGGGTAGCATGAGATCCCAGTAATTGTCCCTGGTGGGCCACAGCCATGGATAATTCAGTGGGGTCCATTTATGGCCCGTTTGTAATGTCAGCCATATTTAGTCAGCCCAGGATTTAACCAAACTGCTAGCGTGAAAATTAAAACACACGCTAGCACACTGAGAAATATCCAGGGCGTGACCCACTCAGGAAACAAAATAAGCAGGTTATCAGCAAACAAATAATAAATGTTCCTCTTTAGCAGGTTTGCAACAAACAAAGATAATGTCCCTTTAAGCAGGTTCAGCAAACAAATGATAATGTTCCTTTTTAGCAGGTTTGCAACAAACAAAGATAATGTCCCTTTAAGCAGGTTCAGCAAACAAATGATAATGTTCCTTTTTTGCCGGTTTGCAGCAAACAAAGATAATGTCCCTTTAAGCAGGTTATCAGCAAACAAATGATAATGTTCCTTTTTAGCAGGTTTGCAACAAACAAAGATAATGTCCCTTTAAGCAGGTTCAGCAAACAAATTATAATGTTCCTTTTTTGCCGGTTTGCAACAAACAAAGATAATGTCCCTTTAAGTAGCTTATCAGCAAACAAATGATAATGTTCCTTTTTAGCAGGTTTGCAACAAACAAAGATAATGTCCCTTTAAGCAGGTTCAGAAAACATATGATAATGTTCCTTTTTAGCAGGTTTGCAACAAACAAAGATAATGTCCCTTTAAGCAGGTTCAGCAAACAAATGATAATGTTCCTTTTTAGCAGGTTTGCAACAAACATAGATAATGTCCCTTTAAGCAGGTTGTTAGTAAGCAAATGTTAAACGATCCTTTCTTTTTAGCAGGTTTATGAAAAGATAGAGGCAAGCAAGGTCAGACAAGAAATGCTAGTTTTCAGAAGTCAGATTGAGGGATAAGATGAGACAAAGTCAGGAAGGCAATGTTTCAAAAAATCAGAGTACTCACATAACTGAAGACAGGACTTTACAAACGGGCCCTGAGTAAATCTCCCGCCGAGATTTAAAGGCTGAGAGAGGGGGCCGTTACGTCAGAGGGAGTGTCCGAGAATGCGTCACGTTGCTAGGCAACATGACGTAAGAACACAGAAGAGATCCGGGAGCCGCGGCAAAACGGCGATGAACGGAGGGGGATCATGACAGCACCCCCCCTCAAGGACCCCTCCGGGGGACAGGACCAGGCTTAGTAGGGTGAAACTTGTGAAAGGCCTTAACCAAGGCAGGGGCGTTCACCTGCTGGGCAGGTTCCCAGGATCGCTCCGTAACAGGATAACCTTTCCAATGAATGAGATAATACAGTTTTTTGCCACGAAGTTTGCAATCTAGAATGTGACTGACCTCAAATTCAGGTTGTCCATGAATCAAAAGAGGTGGAGGTTTGAGCTTAGGTTTAGAATACCTATTAGATAACATAGGTTTTAGAAGAGATACGTGGAATACAGGATGGGCTTTGAGAGTCTTGGGCAGAGCAATTCGTTAAGCAGTAGGACATACTTGACCCAGTATCCGTAAAGGACCCACATATCGTGGTCCCAATTTGGTGGAAGGCTGCTTGAGGCAAAGATGATGTGAAGAAATCCAAACCTTATCGCCAGGCCGATATTTGGGAGCCCTCCTTCGTCGAAGATCAGAATAGCACTTATAACGTTTAGAAGCCTTAGAAAGAACAAGACGTATCCTCCTCCAATGATGAGTTAACCTCCGGGCAGATAGATCAGAAGCAGGATTTTCTGTGGAAGAAGTGTGTAGAGGAAATGTTCTGGGTTGAAATCCATAGGCTGCATGAAAAGGAGAGGTCTGAAGAGAGGAGTTGTATCGGGCGTTATGAGCCAATTCTGCTAGTGGGAGATAACCAGTCCAATTAGAATGATGATGATCCACATAATGTCTAAGATAAGTTTCAAGGCACTGGTTAACCCTTTCGGTTTGGCCATTAGATTCTGGATGATGTGAAGTAGACAAAGAGATCGTTGTTCCAAAGTGTTTACAGAGTGATCTCCAAAACCGGGAAACAAATTGTACCCCTCTATCCAAAACGATATCCAGAGGGAAGCCATGTAATCTCACAATGTGTAAAAGAAATAGTTCAGAAAGTCTTTTGGCAGATGGTAAACCAGGTAAAGGAATGAAGTGTGCTGTCTTAGTGAACCTGTCAACAACCACCCAAATAGTGTTGTTTCCAGCTGAAAGAGGAAGATCGGTAATAAAATCCATGGATAAATGGGTCCAAGGCTGATGAGGAATGGGTAACGGTTGGAGCAAACCGGAAGGAAGTTGACGAGGAGTCTTATTGATTGCACACTGTGTACATACTGAGACATAATCTTTAACATCTTGAAAAAGAGTAGGCCACCAGACATGTTGCTTGAGATTCCGAGCGGTGTTACTGATGCCAGGATGTC
This sequence comes from Bombina bombina, assembly GCF_027579735.1. Lineage (NCBI taxonomy): Eukaryota > Metazoa > Chordata > Amphibia > Anura > Bombinatoridae > Bombina > Bombina bombina. The sequence continues at coordinate 1,251,841,614 of NC_069501.1, read as the reverse complement.
CAGAGAGAGGACTGTCATGAGCCCAATATAGAATCTTGGAACGAAGACGTTTAGGAACAAAGAGTAGGCCATCAGGGGGTTTGCAAGACAAAGGAAGATCCTTCTGAGCAGATTGTAAGTCTTGTAACCAAGAAGTTGATAACTGGGCTAAGACTTTATGAGGTTGAAGAATGGTACCAGACTCAGGAGTTGAGGTATCTTGAAATTGTCTGGAAAGGGCGTCAGCCTTGATGTTCTTAGAACCGGGTATATAAGACAGATTGTAATGAAAACGTGAGAAGAATTAAGATCAACTTGCTTGTCTGGAATTCAGTCGTTTGGCCGTTTGAAGATATAGAAGGTTTTTATGATCTGTGAGTATAGTAAATGGTAAAGAACTACCTTCCAACCAATGCCTCCATCCGTCCAGGGCCATTTTAATGGCAAGCAACTCTTTATTGCCTACGTCATAATTTAAATGAAAATAGTCTTCCAAATCAACACATAGATATTAACAACAATAGCATTGTAGAACAGTGCAAAAGATAGAAATTACATTCAGCATAGTTGTAGCCTATTTCGTCCTCGTATAGAGACTACACAGGTTATCCATACAGTCTCCACAAGTTGGCTTAAAGGAAGACGTTCGTTATATTGAGTAGAACTCTTAAAGTAGTAATAGAAAAGAAGGAATATAAGGATATTCCGTTTGAAAAAGAGGAGAAGAAAGAAGAAAGAAAAGAGGTAAAGAGAAGTGTAGAGAAAGCACTCGTGGGTATTTCTAACTATCTAGTCCGTTTTCCAAACCTGCCCTATCTCTAAGCGCCCTTCTCATTTGCATTCTCATTGAGTCTTCCCAGACTATCCAATCCTCCCATACTTTAAGGAATTCCTGTCTTTTGTCTAACAGAGAGGATGCTATAGTCTCCATTTGATAATAATATCTAATTTTGTTTATTATAATATCATAGTGGGGAACCGTAGTTTTCCAAAATTTTGCTATCACTGTTCTGACAGCAGTGCATATTATACCCACTAGTTGTAATGATTGCCTACTGAGGCCTTCAACAGGGAAGTGTAGAAGGGCTTGTTCAATAGTTAGTGTAATTCGTCTATTAAAGATCTTACTAAGTAGCTCGGAGGTGGACTCCCATACTTTATTGCTATCGTGACACTCCCACCACATGTGAGCGTATGTACCTTCAGCTTGGCATCCCCGATAACATTGAGTTGACCTTACTGCGTTAATGTCTGATTGATAATTCTTAAATCTGCTTGGGTAATTATACCACCTGTAAGCTGCTTTGATGTAATTTTCTTTTAAATTTGCGCTAATAGAGCAGGCCATACCCTTATGGATTATGGTTGCCCATTCTCCTATGTCTCTGATAAGGTTGGTTTCACTTTCCCATTTTTTAATAAAGTATAGCTTCTCCGAACTTTGTTTCGAGTACAGAAATTTGTATAGATTAGAAATTGTACCCCTAATTCTAGAGGTGGAGTTACAGACTTTCTCAAATATAGTAGGGCTGTTAGGTGCTTTGAGTTTGCGGACTTCGTTTACCTTAGTTTTTAATTGGAGATAATGAAACCATGAGTGGGGTGTGGAAGGCAAGATATCGTTATATTGTTGAAACGTGATGACCTCAGAGTTTCGGAGTGCATCAGCGATTCTGTATAGACTTTTATTGGCCCATATCATATTAGCTTGGTTATTACGGCTGTCTGAGAACATCCATAATGGTGTCAGGATTGACCCTTCTGGAATTAGCTTATATCTCTTTTGCAATTTGTCCCATGTACCCAAAGTGTGTGCTAATGAGGTGTATTTAGTCCAGAGACCTGGTCTGTCCTTTTTAGGTGTCCAAAAAATCTGACATATTGGGTTAAAGTTTAACATATCTTTTTCTAGCTGAACCCATGCTAAATCGCTGTCTGAGTTATGTAGAAGCGCCATCTGGGCTAATCTAGCTGCGTTAAAATAAACTTGGAGATCAGGAACTCCCAACCCCCCTTCTGATTTGGGTTTCAACAGAGTACTTCTGTTTATTCTTGCTTTTTTGTTAGCCCAAATAAATTCAAAGATAGTCTTTTGGACCATTTTAAGGTCTCTGGGGGGTATATCTATAGGCAATGATCTAAATAAATATAGCAGTTTTGGCAGTATTATCATTTTGCTGACAACCATTTTCCCATAAAATGAGATTTTATAAGTGCTCCAGATTTTCATTTCATTATGTAGATGTCTATATAACGGGGGATAATTAAGTTTGTATAACTCTTTTAGGTCATATGGAATTAGTACACCTAGGTACCTAATCGCTTGGGTGGCCCACTTGACATTAAAGTTGATTTCCAACAGTTTTTTGGTGTGGTTGGGGAGATGAACCTCAAACGCTTCACACTTATCGTTATTTATTTTATAGCCCGACAGGGTGCCAAACTTTGACAGAAGCCCATATAGGGCTGGTAAAGATAATAGTGGCTTGCTAATCGTGAGTATGATGTCATCGGCAAATAGGGAGAGTTTGTGTTCCGTATTACCTACATTTATACCAGTGATGTCGTTTTGGTTTCTTATACTAGCTGCTAAGGGCTCAATGCATATGGCGAATAGGAGGGGCGACAATGGGCACCCCTGTCTGGTACCGTTGTGTATAAATATTCTTTCGGATTGATACCCCGCTATTCTAAGATAGGCTGATGGATTACTGTAAATGGCTTTTATTGCTTTGGTAAAGGCCCCTGAAATCCCAAACTGCGACAAGGTTTCTAACATGTAGTCCCAATGAATACGATCGAATGCCTTCTCTGCGTCCAGTGATAGGAACAGAGAAGGCACCCTCTTCCTTGCTGCAAAGTCTACTAAATCTATTATCCTACGGATATTATCCGGGGCCTCTCTACCAGTAATGAACCCCACCTGATCATTCAAAATTAGTTTAGATATATGTCTATTTAGTCTAGTGGCCATTATTTTAGTAAGAAGCTTAAGATCTAAGTTTATAAGTGAGATTGGCCTATAGTTTTTACAGTGAAACTTATCCTTACCCGGTTTAGGGACCACACATATTCGCGCCATTAACAATTCTGTTGGAATACTACCTCCCTCCATTATATAATTGAATGACTCCACCAAATGGGGGACCAAATCCACTGAAAATTTTTTGTAGAAGCTGCCCGAATATCCATCAGGTCCAGGTGCTTTATTGCTTTTAAGTTGTTTAATTGCAATGATTATTTCTTGGGCCGTAATTGGGGCATTTAGCTGGTCTAATGCTGTTTGTTCTAGTTTAGGTAAATGGCAATCTTTTAAAAACTCCTGTATTTTAGTTTTTCTAGACTCTATCTGGTTTTTGGGCAAGCCGTATAGGGACTGATAAAAATCAGCAAAAGAATTAGCAATCTGCAGGGGATTATTAGTAATGGAACCCGATGGAGTCTGAATCTGGGGTATAGAGGAGGATCTAGTAATATTCCTGATCTTCCTAGCTAGCATGCGGTCAGGCTTGTTGGCGTAGATAAAGTATTGTGCATCAATGATCCTTAGAGAAGCTAACGCTTCTTCATCAAGTAACTTATCTAATTCTTTCTTTTTACTTGCTATTAATCTAGTTAAATTGGGGCTTCTAGTCTCTATAACTTGTCTGTTGAGATTTTCTATCTCTAGTTTTTTTTCCTCGATCTTCTTTTTCTTCTGCTTATTTAGAATCGCCTTCTCTTGAATTAAGAATCCCCTTAGAAAAGCTTTGAAAGCTCCCCAGATAAATAAGGGGTTGGGAGTTGAGTTTTTATTATCCGACCAAAAGTGTTGGATTTGCTGAGTTAGTTTCTGACATATCACTTCATCTCTCAAAAGCGACACGTCTAGAGACCAGGCTCTGTCTCTAGAGGGGTCAAAGAATCCCCTAATCGAGACTTCTACAATGGAGTGGTCAGACCAACTGGTTTGTGATATGTTGGCGTGTGTTGTTAGTGGACATAGGATCTGGCTAACAAAGAGATAGTCTATTCTGGAGAAAGAATTATGTGCTGGTGAAAAGTATGTGTAATTTTTAACTCTCATGTTGTGTAGTCTCCAGACATCTAGCAAATTATGGTCCAATATAAAGTCGCTTAGAATTCTCTTGGGGGGGGGGTACTTGTAGGGGGAGATCTGTCAATTTTGTCATTAAGTGTCAGATTGAAGTCTCCTCCTAAGATGATTTTATATTTTTTCCAGGAAGTTAATATCTTACTGATCTTGGCCATAAAGTGTCCTTGGTTTTCATTAGGGGCATATATGTTCCCTAGTATAATCGAGTTACCATGTACTTTTCCTCTAAGTATTATAAACCTACCCTCAGAGTCTCTAATCACCTCCTCCTCTTGGAAATTCAGTGAAGCATGCAAAATAATAGAAACCCCTCTTTTTTTCTTGTGGCCAAAGGAATGGTATTGGATCGGAAAAGCCGAATCCCAGTATTTCGGGTGTTGTGAAGAGGTAAAGTGGGTCTCCTGTAGCATTATTATATGTGCCAGCTTACTTTTGTAGTCTGCAATAGCTTTTTTCCGCTTAATATGTGAGTGAAATCCTCTGACATTATGTGTAATTATTTTAACCGACATAGTGAGTATACTTGAGTAAGCGAATAAATACCATAACAGTGTTGTACCATCCCCACGTCGCACGATATCTGAAATGTTTATACTCCCGGATCATCCTGTTCTTGCTTCCTAAGATCCGCCACCATTTTACATATATTAGAGTCCCACGAGTGCTCAGAGAAAAGAAAAGGGAAGTTAGAAAGATATAGATATAAACAATAAACATAGAAACAAATATTAACAGTAGTATCGGTGTGAGATACCTAAAATTCTTGTATATTAAACTTATTGGTCTCAAGGTGTCTGGCTGTTATAGCTGACTAACAGAGGCTATGGCAAACAAAAAAACAAAAACAAAAAAAAAGCAGCATATTATTATCAAACCAGATACAGGATTTTAGAATCTTAACATTACTACCCAACGACATCCAAGAGGGAACTTCAAGAAAACCTGACATTGTATTACAGTCATATAATGTAGTAATCTTTTACATAACTTCAATTGGTATAGAACCTATTAGAACTAAGCCTATGAGACTACATTAGGCTCTCACCACTGAATAATCTCATCTAGAGTTCCAGCTTCCTTGGTCTCCTGAGTTAATCTTGATCTATAGCTATCTTGTAGCCTTGCTATACTTAGATATTATAGCTAGCCTGTATAACAGTGTTATATCTTATTCTAAGAGCGTGTTAGAACTATCCCCAACGGGGGTAGCTATCATCTAGCTGCAGTTATAGACCTATCATATAACTCTGAGGCAATGGGCCCCAACAACCTTATGTTTCAAAATATAACACTTAACAACATTCTATAACAATTAACAAATGCTATCCCTCCCTATATTACAACGTGTGTAAGATTAACCCCTTGCTCATAGACCCTCTGGAATGAGGATGACCAGCAGCAGACCCCAACATCTGGGGAGGGTAGAAACGAGAAAGAAAATCTGTCACCTAAGCGTCCGACTTAGGAATTTTAGCTCAGATAGGAGACACATTTTTCTTATAAGTGTCCCCCCCAAACCTAGGGGTTCATTTAGGTTAAGTCTCCACATCTATCAGTCTCAGCCTGAATTCGTTTGGTTGTTTCTGCTCCTGAGGTTTCCCTGGGGTGGTTAGTTAGGTCTGAGCCTCTAGAAACTTTATTCCACATCTGTTGCATTTGTTTCCTAGGCGGCCTAGGTGGTAATGGCATAGGGGCGTCTCCACCCGTCAATTGCAGCCGTCTAAGTAAATCTGTACCTTCCTCAACGGTTGTGCAGGAGTATGTAGTTTTGTTGTAGAGAAAAACAAGTCTGAAGGGGAATGACCATCGGTATTTAACTTGCGCTTTCATAAGGGCCATGGTAATTGGTTTAAGTTCTCTTCTTTTACGTAAGGTGATAGGGGAGAGGTCAGCAAAAAATTGAAGTTTATGTCCCTCAAATTCTATATTTGGTTGTATTCTAGTTACCTGCAAGAGTTGGTCCTTGGTAGTATAATAATGAAACTTAAGGATAACATCTCTAGGGGTATTCGGGGTCTTTGGTCTGTTGAGGGCTCTGTGAATTCTGTCGATCAGGAAGAAGCTCTCTTCAACTTCTGGTAATAGATGCCGTAGAATTCGGAGAAGGACGTCATTAAGTTTATCATAGGACTCAGGGAGGTTTCTGAGCCTGACATTGGACCTCCTAGACCTATTTTCTAGGTCTTCAAGTTGTGATTCTAATTGTTCTATTTTGTCGTTTTGAGTTTGTATAGAGCTGTGGATATTTGGGATTTCTTCAATAATTTCTTCCACTTTATCTTCCAAATCAGAGGTTCTCTGACTGATTTCTTTTATATCACCTCTTATATCCTGTATTGCAGCCCTTAGTTCTATTTGGAATACTTCCTTAATCTGCTGAACTAAGTTGTTAGTTGGGGGTTGTGCTTGATCTTCTGTGCTAATGTCCAGCATGGTGTCTAGAACATCCCCTTCTTGAGCGGTTGTTTTATCTTGAAGCATGGTCTTCTTCTTTGCTTGTGCTTTGGATAAACAGTCTCTGACTGACTGATTCTTCCCTTTCATTGTCCAAGGATTTAAGAAATAACAGATAGGAAGTTCAGATATATGTGGAGCACCACCTACACACCCAGCAAGCATTAACTAAATAATATTCATGTAGCCATAAACAGGCCTCTGTGTTTCAGAGCATATTTAACACCTTGGAAACCAATAAGTAGGGTCCACCCCTACAGAAATTTTAATTCAGTAGACTAGATTATTCAGCTAGTAGAATCCCACTTGTACCTCAGACCCTTTAGTATGTTGCTTAGGGTCCAAGACAGGAGTCATATCTCTTTACCTCTCAGAGGGGCAAAGGGGCTGAATATCTTGTATGAGAGAGCCTTTATAACATGTCACCCTGGAGATAGAGATGTTGTTGCAGACATAAAAGTAGCTTTAGATGCTGTAGGGGAGTATAATAGTTGGGAGGCGGGCCCCCCTTAGATTCAAATATAACAGTACTAGTGCACCCAATATCTTTTTAATATATGGCCATGGACATCAAAAATCACAGGTAGAATAGTGAGCATATCCGCCCGGCCAGCAGAGCAGGCCCTCCTCAGCTTTTTATGTGGGGTAGATGGGTTAAGGCTTAAAGGAGGCTTATATGTTTTCCTTATTGTCTAGAATGTAAAGATTCCTCTCCCCCTGGGGAAGTTGTCACCTCTGGACGATGAAGGGCAGGGTAGGTGGATATGACCCATTGAGAGGACCTCAGTGGGAAATGGAGAGGTAGAGGTAATCAGTTGATTCAGGGAAGACTGCAAGCAATGACAGTCAAAAGTTTGCCTTCAAATGCAGTGAAAGGGTTGCTATTATTTATCTGGGTGTGTAGGTACAATAAAGTAGGGGTATCTGGATGCACTTAGTATGCTAATTATAGAGGCGGCGTGGAAAGGGTTGTGTTGCTAAGTGTGATGGCTGATACACCTTATCTTACCCAACAGGCCGTGGTAAATGTCCCAGACCAGACCTTAGGATCGGGCCTAGAAAATCTGGAGTCACTGCCACTGTAAAGTCCAGATTTATAACACAGCCGTCTGGGGCTTGCGCTAGGGCACTTCAGTAGTTTTTTAGTGCAGTTGAGGGCAGCAGTATTTTGAAAACTATTAGCAATAAGCTGAATTTCTTTTTTTTTTTTTCCCTCTCTTGTCTCCTATTGTGGTAAGGTGAGCAGCAGCCCGCAACTAGGTGTCCGCCAGGCCTGGGTACTAGGACTGTCTCTTTTCAGGGCTAAGGGGCCTTAGGCAATATGGCGGCGCTTCGCGCCAAAAGTCCCGGGATCTCAGCGGGGAACTCTCCGGTATGGGACTAGGGACCGGCAGCAGGGGAGCACTATGTCCGACTAGGGAGCCGCAAGCGGCATCAGCTTACCCCAGCCAGTGTGGCGATCTCCAGCAGGTGTCTGGTGCCGGGTCCCTTTCAAGCGGAGTGAGTCCAGGTCACAAGATCTGCCTGACGTCGGCTGCTCGAAGTCTCCAGGAGGCTCTAAACGGCAGCCCGTATTCTCCTCTTCTCAGGCCAGTTGTCCAGATGTGTTGTCTGCTCCGGAGCGGATCCCCGACCCTCCGGAGCAAGTGCGGCCTACTGTACCCTGGTTGGATTAGCCTCGGTCTGTGATCAATCCGTGCTTTTCGGGCAATAGACGCCTCAATAACCGGACTTTCACCCACAATGGCAAAGGGCTGTGTTCCCAGAGGTATCAGGGGAAAGTTTACCGTCGGATGGGCAGACAAATAAGGTGAAATAATGCCTTATTTAAGTTGGTGATATGAGAGCTCTCACAAGACACGTCTGCTTCTGCAAGCGGCTAGCTCCGCCCTCTCGCCTACGTCATAATTTAATTCAGAAGGAGTAAATTTCTTGGAGAAGAATCCCACAGGATGAATCTTTCCTGTGTCAGGTATACGTTGGGAAAGAACAGCCCCATCAGCAACAGAAGAAGCATCCACTTCAAGAATAAATTGAAAATCCGGATTTGGGTGACGCAGGATAGGTGCAGAAGAGAAAGCTTTTTTGAGAGAGTCAAAAGCTTCAACAGCCTCAGGAGGCCACTCTTTTCAATTTTGCCCTTTTCTGGTGAGAGACGTAAGAGGTGACGTAATTGTAGCAAAACCTTTGATGAATTTCTTATAATAACTGGCGAAGCCCAGAAAACGTTGCAGAGCTTTAAGAGAATCAGGTCTAGGCCAATCCAAAATGGCAGAAAGTTTAGTTGGATCCATTTCAAATCCTGATTCAGAGATTGCATATCCCAAGAAGTGTATGGACCTTTGATGAAAAGAACATTTTTCCAGTTTAGCAAATAGATGGTTAATTCTTAAACGTTGAAGTACCTTCCTGACGTGATGTATATGATCTTGGTAGTTTTGAGAAAAAATCAAGATATCGTCAAGGTAAATGATGACAAAAATGTTCAAAAAATCCCGAAAAATCTCATTCACGAAGTGTTGAAAAACAGCAGGGGCATTACACAGCCCAAAAGGCATGACCAGATACTCATAATGCCCAAATCAAGTGTTAAAGGCTGTCTTCCATTCATCACCCTTGCGCATACGGATGAGGTTGTATGCACCACGAAGATCTAGTTTGGTAAAAATGGTGGAACATTGAAGATATGTGAATAATTCAGGAATGAGGGGTAAAGGATAAATGTTCTTGATGGTAATTTGATTTAGCCCTCTGTAATCGATACAAGGTCACAGTCCGCCATCTTTTTTTCCCACAAAGAAGAATCCAGCCCCTACAGGAGAAGAGGAGGGTCGAATGAATCCTCTGGCCAAATTATCTTTAATATATTCTTCCAAGGCTACATTTTCAGGCCTTGAAAGTGGGTAAGTCTTGCCTCGAGGATAAGGAGCCCCAGGAAGGAGATCAATAGGGCAATCAAATGGGCGGTGATGAGGAAGGTGTTCTGCTTCTTTTTTAGAAAAGACATCGACAAAATCTTGATAAGGCATAGGTAGAGGACCAGAAGTGTCGGTAGTAAGAGCAATAGTGAGTGGTATTTTAGTAAGTTCTTGAAGACAGTTAGTATGGCATGATAATCCCCAGGAGGTGAGTTCACCATGGGTCCAAGAAAAAGTAAGATTATGCAACTGAAGCCAAGGAAGACCCAAGATTATGGGAAATTGAGTAGTAGTAATAACATCAAAACATATCCTCTCACAATGAAGTACTCCGGGGGTTTAGTAGTAAACTGGATGAATCCGGAACCCAAAGGATCTCCACTAACAGTAGAGACAGAAACTGAAAACTTCTTTCTTAGTAAGGGAATAGTGTGAGTAGACACAAAAGTGGAGTCAATGAACACTCCTCCAGCACCAGAATCAATAAGAGCTTGGGTATGAATCTTGCTATCACCCAATTGAAGAGTTACAGGAACAAAGAGTTTATTATAGAGGGAATGAATTCTTTTTTGGCTTAACTTCTCTAATGTCTTTCTCTTTCTTGTTGGCGTTCACGATATCTAGAATCAAGACTGATGCAAAGATTTATCAAGGCTTCTAGGGATTCTGGAAGTTCCCGATACACCAATTCATCTTTGAGACATTCTGAAAGTCCTTTGCGAAAAGCTGCTCTAAGAGCTCCCTGATTTCAAGTAGTTTCAGATGCAAGAGTGCGGAACTCAATGGCATATTGAGACACTGGTTGACCACCCTGACCTAGGTCTAAAAGAGAAGCTTCAGCAGCGGAAGACCTTCCAGGTTTGTCAAACACGTTAGAGAAAACAGAGAGAAAAGCATCCACATCCTGAAGTATAGGATCATTCTTTTCTAACAGAGGTGATACCCAGGCCAAAGCTCTTCCTTTCATTAAGGAAATAAGGAATGTAATCCTAGAAGAGGGAGTAGCAAGTGGGTAGCATGAGATCCCAGTAATTGTCCCTGGTGGGCCACGGCCATGGATAATTCAGTGGGGTCCATTTATGGCCCGTTTGTAATGTCAGCCATATTTAGTCAGCCCAGGATTTAACCCAACTGCTAGCGTGAAAATTAAAACACACGCTAGCACACTGAGAAATATCCAGGACGTGACCCACTCAGGAAACAAAATAAGCAGGTTATCAGCAAACAAATAATAAATGTTTGCAACAAACATAGATAATGTCCCTTTAAGCAGGTTGTTAGTAAGCAAATGTTAAACGATCCTTTCTTTTTAGCAGGTTTATGAAAAGATAGAGGCAAGCAAGGTCAGACAAGAAATGCTAGTTTTCAGAAGTCAGATTGAGCGATAAGATGAGACAAAGTCAGGAAGGCAATGTTTCAAAAAATCAGAGTACTCACATAACTGAAGACAGGACTTTACAAACGGGCCTTGAGTAAATCTCCCGCCGAGATTTAAAGGCTGAGAGAGGGGGCCGTTACGTCAGAGGGAGTGTCCGAGAATGCGTCACATTGCTAGGCAACGTGACGTAAGAACACAGAAGAGATCCGGGAGCCGCGGCGAGACGGCGATGAACGGAAGGGGATCATGACACTCTCTCTCTCATCTCTCTCATCTCTGTCTCTCTCCCTCTCATCTCTCTCATATCTCTCTCTCCCTCTCATCTATCTATCTCTCACCTTTCTCTCATCTCTTTCTCTCCCATCTCTCTCTCACACTCTCTCCCTCTCATATCTCTCTCCTTTCTCTCTCTCTCTCTCTCTCTCTCTCTCTCTCTCTCTCTCTCTCTCTATCTATCTATCTCTCTCCCTCTAATCTCTCTCTCATCTCTCTCTCTTATCTCTCTCTCCGTCATATCTCTCTCTCTCTCTCTCTCTCTCTCTCTCTCTCTCTCTCTCTCTCTCTCTCTCTCTCTCGCTCTCTCTCTCTCTCTCTCTCTCTCTCTCTATCTATCCCTCTCATATCTCTCTCTCTCTCTCTCTCTATCTATCTATCTATCTATCTATCCCTCTCATCTCTCTCTCTCTCTCTCTCTCTCTCACTCTCTCTCTCTCTTGTGGTTAAATAAAAAATAAAAATAAATATTCTAGATAAATGTGACAGTTAATAAAACATATAAAAAAACTTATAAATGTTTGGAGTGAAAATAAGAATAAGAAAATATGGATTTGTTGTGCTCAAATGCAATATTGGAAACAGTACATTATTCAGAATAATGTGTATAAAGTAAAATATATTTTCACGAGGAAGACTCATCATATCCAAGCCATGCAAAAGAGACATTTTGCAGCAGTCATTCCTCACAGATATTTCCTTGATACGTGTTTATAACAACAAATGACATTCTATTTTTAGGGGAGTCTGCTTGCCAAACCCTCATGTAAGGATGAAATATTACACACCAGATATGCCGCAGCTGCTATGAGGCTAATGATATATAAACTGCTGTACAACTATGAGATTGAGCATCCGTTGTCTTGGTTATATCTGCAAGCCCTCTCTATTTATAGATTTGGTAAACAGTGAGAGACAATAAAGTGTTTCTTGTATTCTGAGCCCCATGAGTGTAAAATGTTAATCCAAAAACTTTTGTTATTCAGTAGCATTTAGTATTTGTATCTTTATTTATAAAGAGATTTACAGTGAATAATATATTATAGAAATGAAAAACCTTTACAATCCATTACATTTCTGGTCTTAAAGGGATATGAAATCTAACATTTTTTATGATTCAGATCAGCAGCAATTTTAAACAACTTTCTAATTTATTTCTCTTATCAATTGTTCTTTGTTCTCTTGGTATCTTTTGTTCAAAAGTAGGAGCACTATATGGCAGCTGTTTTACAAGAATGTTATCCATTTGCAAGAGCACTATATGGCAGCGCTATTTCCTGCCATTTAGTGCTGCAGACATCTACCTAGGTATCTCTTTAACACAGAATATCATGGAAACAAAACAAATGTGATAATATAAGTACATTTGAATCTTTTTTTTAAAATGGTTTGGTCTGAATCACAAAATAAACTTTGTGGGTTTCATATCCCTTTAAAGGCTTTTGAGAATGCAGATCCTGCTGATCTAACAAAGTTACAATCAACTTGGCAAAAAGAAATAAAAATAATAGGAGGGAAAACTGTAATATGTTAATAGGGCATAGAGCTTATTCCTGTTAGAATCTCTGGGAATACTGCAATGAAAACTGTAATATGTTAATAGGGCATAGAGCTTATTCCTGTTAGAATCTCTGGGAACACTGCAATGAAAACTGTAATATGTTAATAGGGCATAGAGCTTATTCCTGTTAGAATCTCTGGGAATACTGCAATGAAAACTGTAATATGTTAATAGGGCATAGAGCTTATTCCTGTTAGAATCTCTGGGAACACTGCAATGAAAACTGGAGTTTTTTTAATGCATTTATATTTCAAAGTATTCTTTGCCAGGTGTTTGTTAACAGCCAGTTAGTTAATTCTATGTTATTGCCTGTAAAGGGGCATAACAATATTTTAATTACAAGAGTATCCAGGTGTCTTGCAATAGATCAATCATTCACCTGACTATGTTACACCCTTGCATGCTGCAATTGTTTTTCAAAGATTAACCCCCCCACCCCTCTCACACACACAACACTTATTAAGAGGAGCCAATCAAGACTTATCATTTTCATTTTATTAGAAAATATAGCATTGTTTCTGTATCTTATCTTATCATCTCCTCTGGGGCCAATTAGGAATTTAACAGGGAAAGGTTTGTAAAATCTCCAATGTGCATTTCCAATTCTCAGAAGTAGAAAACTCACAAATTAAAGGGGCAACGTGTATAATGAATATAGGTTTATTTTTAACTATACAAAATTAAATACTTGCTGTATCGCTCCCAATGTGTTATCTGTCTCTTTAACCAGTTCCTAAACACAGTCAATAAATCAACGAACAACTTGAAATCTTGTGATGTCTAATCTGTTTTCTTGCCGTATGTTGTCCCCTTGTTTGGAAGCAGAGCAGCTCACTTGTAAAAAGTGCGTTGTGTGATCCTCTTAGAATTCAATCTAATGCATTAAAACATAAAGGGCTAGATTACAAGTGGAGCACTAATTTATCACGTGCCCGCAAACGGTCAAATTTGCCCGTTTGTGGGCGCGAAATAAATAACCTGCAAATACAACTGGCTGGTTGTTGCTACCATGAGTTCGCAGGAGCAATTAGTGTTTATAAAATTAACCAGAGATCAGATATCTGGTTAATTTTAATAAAATGACCCAAATGCTCCTAAAATACATTGTAGTGTAGAGTTTGCGGGAGTGGGGTGTTTCCTTATATACATATATATTTATATTTGCTGCCATCGCTGCGCTACTTACTACCTTCTCTGTGCTTAGGTTCTGATGCCGTCTCTAACGGCATCAGAACGAGGCTCCCTTTGGAACCTATGGAAGTGCGCTCTCGTTACAATAGCGTGCACTGGTATTACTCAGTGGAGCACTAATATTGCTTGCGCGCAATCGATATTTAGCGCTCCACTTGTAATCTGGCCCAAAGAGAGCACATCCGCAACTCAAGGTAACAAATGTATTAAAACGAATATCTTAATAAAATTGCACTTAGTAGTGAAAAATGTAAATGCTCATATAAAAAAACAATGTCCACTCAAAGACCAGATGACCAGAGGTACTTTGAATTGATATTGTTTTAGATGAAAATTCAAAATTTTTTACTTCTAGTGTGTGCAAAAAGCTTTAGATATTTTGACTGTGAAACATCAGTCTGCTTTTTTGTGTCAGGCTCACAGCGTATACTGTGCCCACTGGTCCAGTGCCACCACTCACATTATCTTGTTTAATAGTAGTGTAAGTGTCCATTTTAAAAATAAAAAAAAACTATTTTGACTGTGAAACATCAGTCTGCTTTATGTGTCAGGCTTACAGCATATACTGTGCGCACTTGCCCAGTGCCACCACTCATATCTTGTTTAATAGTAGTGTAAGTGTACATTTAAAATAAATAAATAAATTTTTGACTGTGAAACATCAGTCTGGTTTTTTGTGTCAGGCTCCCAGCGTATACTGTGCCCACTGGTCCAGTGCCACCACTCACATTATCTTGTTTTATAGTAGTGTAAGTGTACATTTTAAAAATAAAAAAAATATTTTGACTGTGAAACATCTGTCTTCTTTTTTGTGTCAGGCTCACAGCGTATACTGTGCCCACGTGCCCAGTGCCACCACTCATATTATCTTGTGTAATAGTAGTGTAAGTGTACATTTTAAAACTAAAATAACTATTTTGACTGTGAAACATCAGTCTGCTTTTTTTAGTCAGGCTCACGGCGTATACTGTGCCCACTTGCCCAGTGTCACCACTCACATTATCTTGTTTAATAGTAGTGTAAGTGTACATTTTAAAAATAAAAAAAATATTTTGACTGTGAAACATCAGTCTGCTTTTTTGTGTCAGGCTCACAGCGTATACTGTGCCCACTCACAGTAGCTTGCACGCATAGTAGCACTAATTGAAAAAAAAATGACAGGCAGAGGCAGGTCAACCCGCAGGGGCCGTCGTGGTCATGGTGCTGTGATTCCCTTTGGCCATAGAATAATGTCCAGTGTTCAGAGGCCACGTACCATGAACACGAAAAGTTCTGATGAAATAGTTGACTTTATAACACAGGACACCCAATCTTCTACAGCTTCTGCTCGTAACCTTGACGCACCATCCTCCTCCTCTAGCTTAGCTTCAGGCACCTCTCAACTTACCACTCGCCCGCCTGCCGCCACCACCGACACTAGCACCACAGCCGCCTCACTTGATCTGTCAGAGGAGTTATATACACCTCAATGTGAAGAAATGAGTGATGCGCAACCATCATTGACAGAGGATGTAGATAACTGTGATATGTCTCAGTCAGGCAGCATTACAGACATGGACGACGCACGGTGTGATGATGATGATGATGTTGTACCCGCCGTTGCTTCCGTTGTTGAGTTGTCAGATACAAGTGAAGGGGTTGATGATGACGATGCGTCCGTGGATGTCACGTGGGCGCCCCGGTAGAAGAGAAGAAGAACAGGTGGAAAGTTCAGATGGGGAGACAGAGAGGAGCAGGAGACAAGTTGGAAGCAGGGGGAGGTCATCGCAAGGAGCTAGTGGCACAGTCAGACAGCATGCATCGGCACCCGGGGTCAGCCAGACAGCACGCCAATCAACGCATGCTGTTGCCACCACCAGAAGTCCAACACCCACTTAGGTACAACTGCTTTGCGAAGGCACATGATCTTACATCACAAACGCCTATGGGATGAACACATGAGGACAAGCAGCACACAAACTCAAAGCCGCCATCCTCCTCCTGGTCCAGCATCTTCAGCCACGTCAACCACTGCTGTGCTCCTTGCCCCCCCCTCAACCATCCGCCAATCCGTCTCTCTCAGTGTTGGGGCAAGGGTCCATCTGACCACTGATAGCTGGTCTGCAAAGCATGGTCAGGGAAGGTATATCACCTACACTGCGCATTGGGTAAACCTGCTGACGGCTGCCAAGCATGGAATGCCTGGCTCTGCAGAGGAGTTGGTGACACCACCACGACTTGCAGGCAGGCCTGCTGCCACCTCTTCTACTCCTCCTACTCCATCCTCTTCCATAACCTCCTCGGCTGAGTCCTCTTCTGCTGCTGCATCTTGCTCAACATCAACGGCACCCCCCAGCTCCCCAGGTACTATTCCACATCCCGGATAAGGCAGTGTCACTCCGTCTTGGGGTTGACTTGCCTGAAAGCAGAGAGTCACACCGCAGCAGCACTCCTGTCTGCCCTGAACGCACAGGAGCTCCCCAGGTACTATTCCACATCCCGGATAAGGCAGTGTCACTCCGTCTTGGGGTTGACTTGCCTGAAAGCAGAGAGTCACACCGCAGCAGCACTCCTGTCCGCCCTGAACGCACAGGTGGATCAGTGGCTGACTCCACACCAACTGGAGATCGGCAAAGTGGTTTCTGACAACGGTAAGTAATTTGGTGGCGGCATTGAAATTGGGCAAGTTGACACATGTGCCGTGCATGGCACATGTGTGTAATCTGATTGTACAACGCTTTGTGCATAAGTACCCAGGCTTACAGGATGTCCTGAAGCAGGCCAGGAAGGTGTGTGGCCATTTCAGGCGTTCCTACACGGCCATGGCGCACTTGTCAGATATCCAGCGGCGAAACAACCTGCCAGTGAGGCGCTTGATTTGCGACAACCGGACACATTGGAATTCAACTCTCCTAATGTTCGACCGCCTGCTCCAACAAGAAAAAGCTGTTAACGAGTATTTGTAAGACCGGGGTGCTAGGACAGCCTCTGGGGAGCTGGGGATTTTTTTGCCACGTTACTGGACGCTCATGCGCAATGCCTGTAGGCTCATGCATCCTTTTGAGGAGGTGACAAACCTAGTCAGTCGCACTGAAGGCACCATCAGCGACATCATACTATTTGTTTTCTTCCTGGAGCGTGCCCTGCGAAGAGTGCTGGATCAGGCCGTAGATGAGCGTGAAGAGGAAGAGTTGTGGTCTCCATCACCACCAGAAACAGCCTTATCAGCATCGCTTGCTGGACCAGCGGCAATGCAGGAAGAGGATTGTGAGGAATGAGGGAGGAGTCAGAGGAGGAATGTGGCTTTGAGGAGGAGGAGGAAGACCAAGCACTACAGGCATCCCAGGGTGCTCGTTGTTGTCACCTATCTGGTACCCGTGGTGTTGTACGTGGCTGGGGGGAAGAAGATACCTTCAGTGAGATCAGTGAGGACGAGGAACGGGACATGAGTAGCTCGACATCCAACCTTGTGCAAATGGGGTCTTTCATGCTGTCGTGCCTGTTGAGGGACACTCGTATAAAAAAGCTGAAGGAGAACGAACTGTACTGGGTGTCCACGCTACTAGACCCCCGGTATAAGCATAAAGTGACTGAAATGTTACCGAATTCCCACAAGTCGGAAAGGATGGAGCAGTTAAAAATAAATTAAAAAGTATGCTTTACACAGCGTATAAGGGTGATGTCACAGCACAACGGGAATCTAACAGGGGAAGAGATGAAAGTAATACTCCTCCTCCCACGACCACGTTGGCAAGGACAGGACACTTTCCAGACGTGTTGTTGATGGAGGACATGCAGACCTTTTTAACTCCTATGCATCGCCACAGCCCTTTGGGATCCAGCCTCAGAGAACGACTCAACCGACAGGTAGCAGACTACCTCGCATTAACTGCAGATCTCGACACTCTGAGTAGCGATGAACCCCTTGACTACTGGGTGTGCAGGTTTGACCTGTGGCCTGAGCTATCCCAATTTGCAATCGAACTTCTGGCCTGCCCCGCTTCAAGTGTCCTGTCAGAAAGGACCTTCAGTGCAGCAGGAGGTATTGTCACTGAGAAGAGAAGTCGTCTAGGTCAAAAAAGTCTTGATTATCTCACCTTTATTAAAATGAATGAGGGATGGATCCTGAAGGGACTGACATTGGGCGATACATTTGAGTAAAAAAGACCTGATGAGATGAGCTGCCTTGGGCTAAAAATGGTCCACACGCTGCTGTATTTTATCTTCGAATGCCGGATGACTTGCGTGACTTATCCGCCAACAACTAGGGTTCAAGCCGCAATGTTTTAGGGCACTTTCTAACTGTCAAACAAACATCAATTTTTCTGGCTGCTGCAACAATACCTAATTTTTCAGGCATGTATGCATGCCTAATTTTTCTGGCCTCTGGTGCTGCACTGTGGCTTCAAAACCCAAACAAAAAAAGGCACATAACAGGGATTAAACTGCTAAGAATAGTACTACTTAACACACCACTCATATCTGGTGGCACAGTAGATTGCACGTGCAGTGCCCCAAATTTGAAGTAGGAGGACCGACCAAGCATCTTTTTCCATCTCCCGGTTCCTAAAAATTATCTCCGGGTTCCTAAAAACGATGCCATACCTGTACTCGATTGTGAAAAAAGGAAGTCATGGCATACGGGGTCTTTCATGCTGTAATGCCTGTTGAGGGTCGGGGACCCTCGTATAAAAAGGCTGAAGGAGAACGACCTGTACTGGGTGTCCACGCATCTTTTTCCATCTCCTGGTTCCTACAATCCATGCCATATACACGTCCCCTGATAGGGGACGTAACAGGGATTAAACTGATAAGAATAGTACTAGTTAACACAGCACTCCTATCTGGTGGCACAGTAGATTGCACGCGGTGCTCTGACAAAAAGTAGAAGGACATTTGGCCGACAGGCAGAAAGCTAAAGAATGTTCCTATTTCGGCCGAGGGCAGATACACAGAGTGCTCTGTTCTAATCAGAGCCTCGGGCGCCGCAACTGCCTCTGGGAACCTTACCATGGGTCCCAGACCGCTCGTCTTGTAATTCTCTGTCTGGTAAATTATCTATCTATCTATCAAATCTATCTATTTATCTATCAAATCTATCTATCGTATCTATCATCAAATGTATCTATTGCATCTATTGATCTATGGGGAGTTTGCGGTTGTGCAAATGGACTGTTTGCGGTTGTTTGCGGTGCGTTAAACGGGGAGTTTGGTTGGTCACTGTGAAGCTGGCGTAACCCTTACACTACATGAATGATACAACATCATACCTTATGCTTTAAAGCACGTTATTCCAAACAATTTAGGAATTTTAGGTGATTTATGCCCTTTATGGATTAAAAACAGACTCTGCATCAACTATGTAATTTTCCATCGTAGTTTTGCCATGGATCCCCCTCCGGAATGCCACAGTCCAGGTGTTAGTCCCCTTGAAACAACTTTTCCATCACTTTTGTGGCCAGAAAGAGTCCCTGTGGGTTTTAAAATTCGCCTGCCTATTGAAGTCAATGGCGGTTCGCCCGGTTCGTGACCTTTTGCGGAAGTTCGCGTTCGCTGTTCGTGAACGCAAAATTTTAGGTTTGCGACATCACTAGTGTTAATGTGTATATACAGATATATTTATGTGTTACTATGTGGATAATTTTTGTGAGCGGACTCAGCTTGTTCTACCTGGGATAGAAGTCTGGCATAACGCTCTCTTCCTAATCTCTTAAGTTTTGCTTTTTGCTTAATAAGCAAGCCTCTAATGGTGCACTTATGCGCTTCCCATATAGTAGTGGCCTCCAAACGGTCGCTGTCATTTATAAGGAAGTACTCAGCTATAGCACCCTTAACATCCAGATGGAATATCGGGTCTGCTAGTAATGTGTCATCCAATTTCCACACGAAAGGTGTGATTGGTGTGGCGGGCCATTGGATTGAACAACTCTGGTGCATGATCCGACCAAGTGATCGCATGAATATTGCTACTTTTCGTAACAATAAGACCCGTAGAACTGGTGTATAAATAGTCAATGCGAGAGTATTTCCGATGTGGGTGCGAGTAGAAGGTATAGTTTTTGGCCTGTGGGTGGTGTGTGAGCCAGATATCGTGCAGCGCAAGTTCCGCAAGTGTAGCGATCATACGCCTACAAACTTTCTGTGGAGCGCTGGATATGCCATCAGAGGTGTCGAGGGAGGGATCAGAGGGGGCATTAAAGTCTCCGCCGAGAAATAGAACACCGATCTGCATTTCAAGAATCCTATGAGAGACTTTCTGAAGAAAGAGGTGCTGGGACACATTAGGGCAGTAAATGTTTGCTAATGTTATAGGCCTATTGTGTAGTGTACCGGTAAGGAGCAGGAATCTGCCCTCAGGGTCTCGATAAATTTGTGATAGTGAGAAGTGGGTGCCTACACGAAAGAGTATTCCCACTCCATTTTTTTTCTCAGGACCTGAAGCAAAATAAGCATTTGGATACGTGCAGTCCAACCATTTTGGTTCATGCTTAATGGAGAAGTGGGTTTCTTGTAGGTAAACTATATCACCTCCCATTCTCCGTAAGTCTCTGAGCACTATAGAGCGCTTGTTCGGGCTATTTAAACTTTTCGTGTTGATAGTGATAAGCTCTAGTGGATGTGGCCTAGGGGCCAATTGATGCTGCGACATCACGGAGACGGGGAGTCGGCTACGGAGATACAGAAATAGGACCAGGAAAAGGAGAAGCCAGGAGGGGCAGCGCATTTATGGAGAGGTAGAAGAGTATCACAGCGGAGGGAGGCTCCTAGATGAGAACAGTTCTAGAAAAAAGGAAAAGAAAAAGATGTCCTCTGGTCGGAGGACCAATTAAGCATTAATCTGAAATATAAATACTATAGAACAACCTATTGCAAGTGGAACAATAAACAATCAATAGGGTGTTCTATTTTTCTAAAAATAATAACTGTATTAACTACTTAACCAGACAGGGGTAGTTGTCCCTGTATTACTTGTTTGTAACATCAACATTTAACAATAACTTTGTAATTCGGAATGATCTGTGAAGAGAAAGTACATGCTCCACATGGTTCGGGTCCTGTGAAAGTGTCGGTCTTGTGTGTCCAGTGTATTGTCTCAGTCCCCCACTACACCAGCCTTCAATCTTCTATAGTAATCATAAGTTATGCTAGCTTCTGTTCCCTATGAGCAAGACTCCGTCAAAGGGATGAAAATCAGACATCAGAGCTATCTGTGACTGGGTAAGAGATGCGCATTTCCTGGTTCTGTCCGCCTGATCAGCCAGTGCCGTTGCAGGTGCTCAACATGTGTTTGCGTCCCAGCCCCCCCCCTGCATTCTGTCTGTGCTCATTCGTGTGCATGTTCCCCTGTCCCCTTATTGAGTAGACTCATTATAAAGACTAATTAGTGCAAAGTTCTGTTAAGTAAAAGGGGTGCAATGTATTACGTCAGGAACAAGTCAAGTTACATCAACATCATTCCAGCATTATACTCAAATCTGTTCAATACAGTTAATGATATGAGACACATATGTATATTTAGGGACTATACTTATCTGCTATATTTAAGGTTATACTTATCTGTATGTGAAACATTATGTTATGCGGCTGGGATCAAGGGATCAAAGATTAAACAAACACAACAAAGTAGCCTATATTTATACACATACAATCTCACCAGTCCTGCAAACAGTCCAGGAAACTTGTCCCCAAAATGAAATACTGCTCTCACAGGGGAGATTAGCAGAGATGCCAGCCTCTTGCAGGTATAGGGGAGCTGGACCATAGTCAAGAGAACCTGTGGAGAAGGAGTGTTCTACATTCTTGGTTACTGGTCTTCCTCCCGGTTTCTGTTAAGGGGGTCCTGGGGAATTTTGTCTGCTCCTCGGATTGGCTTGATATCCAGGCCTAGGGCTTGTGTGAAATTGGGAATGTCCTCTGTGGATTTAAGGGTATAGGTAGCGTTGTTTTTGGTGGCAATCAAGCTTGTGGGGAATCCCCACCTGTAAGGAATTCTTTTTTCTTTAAAGCTGATGTAACGTGTCTTAAGTCCCTTCTTTTTTGTAGTGTTGCGGGACACAAATCTGAGAATACTTGTATTTCCGAACCCCTGAATGTGAGAGGGTGTTTCGCTCTCGCCAGCCTGAGGATCTCTTCTTTATCCTTGAAAGATAAAAATTTCATAATAACGTCTCTCGGTGGGGCTCTATTCGGTGGTTTAGGGCGCAGCGCCCTGTGTGCCCTTTCTATTTGTACTTCCTGCGCACCTATGTTGTTTTTCAGGTGTCTGATTAATTCTTGTATATATTGTTGAAGGGCTGGGGGATCCACATCTTCTGGCACACCACGCAGGCGGAGATTGCTACGCCTGCTCCTGTTCTCAAGGTCCTCTATCCGGTCCATGAGGCCTTGTACTGTGCCCTCCTGGGCCTGAAGATAGCTAGCTTGTTGCTGCATGTCTGAGCTGAGAGTCTCCTCTTTTTCCTCAATTTGGGTGACCCTCCTGCTCACAACCCCAATATCTCTCCTCAACTCTCCAAACATGTTTTTGAAATCAGTCATTGCATTCTTTATGTCCTCCTTGGAGGAGAGATGTGAGATATCATGCTTTGTGAGATACTGATGTGATAATATGCTTTGCTCTGATTCAGTTGCTTGTGACTGCCCTGCACTTTCCTGTGTAGACTTGCTGGAGTGCAGCACAGGGTCAGCAGATATTAAATAATTCTCCATGACCGAAGAGTGGGTGCCTTTGTGTGGTTTGATATTTCTTTTGCTAGACATTTTTATGTGTGCTTGTATTCACCAGCCTTATTTGTTACTTTCTGATCTCAGATCAGATTGTGTTGTCAAAGGGCCTTGTGAAATCCAACAGATGGCAAGGTAAAAGTCTTTGATGCACTGTGAGCTACTAGTTTTTAGTTGTGTAGCCACTCCACAGTGGTGATTATTAGCAGCACCCCGCACTTATTTCTGTGCACTTATTTATTAACAGTCTCAATAGGCAATGGCCAGTCTCAGGGCTCTGCTATGTAGCGTGGGCTACTTGTTTTCCCCCTACCGCAGTCTGCACATGTATTTTTATGTGACTTTATTCCACCGGCATGTTTATTGTAGGCCCCTCAGCATTCATTCTCTTGCACTCCAATCATTATAATCTTACCGGTCAGCAGCTAATCCGGAGTCTGCCACCAGTGATGTGCAGCGTGATCAAGCTGCGCGGTCCAGTGTCTCTGTGTTGAATTGCTTTACTCCTCCGGTGTTGCGCTGCAACTGTATCTCCGGTCCTGAGGCCTACTCCTCTGGCTGACCACGTGGGTGAATCTTTGCAGCGCTAGTAGTAGTTGCAGCTTCTCAGGCAGGGCACCCTGCGTGTCGGTACAGACCGTGATATCCTCCGCCCGGTAGCTTGTTTCTGAAGGGTTGAATTTGCTGGGATTCTACTGCCCGCTCAGGGGGGGTTCCGGGCTGCCGGGTGTTGGTGCTGCGTAGCGCAGGTGTCCTCTGACCACAAACACTACCTTCGTTCCGCTATCAGAGGGGAAGAACACCTCGGTAGATAATGAGGTATATAGTTAGAAGTCACTCCTATGCACAATTAAAAACTTAATTAAGCTATATGATCATCCTGAATAATAACAAGTTTGTACAGGGACCACAGAGCTTTAGCAAAAGGCAGCCATCTCTCTCGGTGGCTTGGCTCCGCCCCATGTTACTATGTGTATATACATATATATTTATGTGTTACTATATGTATATACAGATATATTTATGTGTTACTATGTGTATATACATATATATTTATGTTACTATGCGTATATACATATATATTTATGTGTTACTATGTTTATGTACATATATATTTATGTTACTATGTGTATATACATATATATGTATGTGTTATTATGTGTATATACATATATATTTATGTGTTATTATGTGTATATACATATTTATTTATGTGTTACTATGTGTATATACATATATATTTATGTTACTATGTGTATATACATATATATGTATGTGTTATTATGTGTATATACATATATATTTATGTTACTATGTGTATATACATATATATGTATGTGTTATTATGTGTATATACATATATATTTATGTTACTATGTGTATATACATATATATGTATGTGTTATTATGTGTATATACATATATATTTATGTTACTATGTGTATATACATATATATGTATGTGTTATTATGTGTATATACATATATATTTATGTGTTATTATGTGTATATACATATATATTTATGTGTTATTATGTGTATATACATATATATTTATGTGTTATTATGTGTATATACATATATATTTATGTGTTACTATGTGTATATACATATATAGTTATGTGTTACTATGTGTATATACATATATATTTATGTGTTATTATGTGTATATACATATTTATTTATGTGTTATGTGTATATACATATATATTTATGTGTTACTATGTGTATACACATATATATTTATGTGTTAGTATGTGTATATACATATATAATTATGTGTTAATATGTGTATATACATATATATTTATGTGTTACTATGTGTATATACATATATATTTATGTGTTACTATGTGTATATACAGATATATTTATGTGTTACTATTTGTATATACATATATATTTATGTGTTAATATGTGTATATACATATATATTTATGTGTTATTATGTGTATATACATATATATTTATGTGTTAATATGTGTATATACATATACTGTATATTTATGTGTTTGTATGTGTATATACAGATATATTTATGTGTTACTATGTGTATATACATATATATATTTATGTGTTAATATGTGTATATACATATATATTTATGTATTAGTATGTGTATATACATAAATATTTATGTGTTACTATGTGTATATACATATATATTTATGTGTTAATATGTGTATATACATATATATTTATGTGTTAGTATGTGTATATACATATATATTTATGTGTTACTATGTGTATATACATATATATTTATGTGTTACTATGTGTATATACATATATATTTATGTGTTACTATATGTATATACAGATATATTTATGTGTTACTATGTGTATATACATATATATTTATGTTACTATGCGTATATACAGATATATTTATGTGTTACTATGTGTATATACATATATATTTATGTTACTATGCGTATATACATATATATTTATGTGTTACTATGTTTATGTACATATATATTTATGTTACTATGTGTATATACATATATATGTATGTGTTATTATGTGTATATACATATATATTTATGTGTTATTATGTGTATATACATATTTATTTATGTGTTATGTGTATATACATATATATTTATGTGTTACTATGTGTATATACATATATATTTATGTGTTAGTATGTGTATATACATATATAATTATGTGTTAATATGTGTATATACATATATATTTATGTGTTACTATGTGTATATACATATATATTTATGTGTTACTATGTGTATATACAGATATATTTATGTGTTACTATTTGTATATACATATATATTTATGTGTTAATATGTGTATATACATATATATTTATGTGTTATTATGTGTATATACATATATATTTATGTGTTAATATGTGTATATACATATACTGTATATTTATGTGTTTGTATGTGTATATACAGATATATTTATGTGTTACTATGTGTATATACATATATATTTATGTGTTAATATGTGTATATACATATATATTTATGTGTTATTATGTGTATATACAGATATATTTATGTGTTATTATGTGTATATACATATATAGTTATGTGTTATTATGTGTATATACAGATATATTTATGTGTTATTATGTGTATATACAGATATATGTATGTGTTACTATGTGTATATACATATATATTTATGTGTTACTATGTGTATATACATATATATTTATGTGTTACTATGTGTATATACAGATATATTTATGTGTTATTATGTGTATATACAGATATATTTATGTGTTATGTGTATATACATATATATTTATGTGTTATGTATATATACATATATATTTATGTGTTATGTGTATATACATATATATTTATGTGTTATTATGTGTATATACAGTACATATATTTTTATGTGTTATGTGTATATACATATATATTTATGTGTTATTATGTGTATATACAGTACATATATATTTATGTGTTACTATGTGTATATACAGTACATATATATTTATGTGTTTGTATGGGTATATACATATATATTTATGTGTTACTATGTGTATATACATATATATTTATGTGTTATTATGTGTATATACATATATATTTATGTGTTATGTGTATATACAGATATATTCATGTGTTATTATGTGTATAAAACCATATTAACACATACATATATATGTATATATTCATTTACATATGTATTTTAACTTTGCTGCCCATCGCTGCGTGACTTACCCCCTGCACTGCGCTAGGTTCTGTGCCGTGTGTATCGGCATGAAAACGAGGCTCCCATTGGAGCCTATGGAAGAGTGGTCTCGTGAGCACAAAGCTTCCATGCAATGCGAACGCGAGGTTCTGTTCACATTGTGCTTCATTTCTAATACCAGTGCACATTTGCGTACACTGGTATTATGAGTGAAGCGCAAATATCATGCTCACAAAAACTCAATTAAATCTGGCCCATACTAATATATAATTAAAACTTGAATAATAAAATGCTCCTAAACAGTAGATTATTTTATTTCTGTTACTTTATGACCCTTTCTGGTGCAATATATAGATTCATGTTTTATAGATTGTGTCAGATTTAATTTTTTTTTTTTCTACGGTTTAAAACTGAGTACCCATCTGTGTGGCATTATTCCTCTTTCTATGGGTAGGGAACTGGGTCAGATTCAGGGATAGGCAAGGTGTCCGTACATGGATACTGGTGTCTGTGACTAGCCCTTGCAGTGTCCACCACAACCTTAGTATATCTTTTCTTTCTGATTAAATAATCGGAATAAAAAAAAATGAAGTGTGAACAAAGTTAGTGGCTTGTCAAGAGACTGCTAGCGATATTGGGTGATAAGTAGGGATGGGCGAATGTGTAAATTAGAACAAATGTTGTTACCGAAATTCAAATTATAAATCCGAATGTTGATAAGAACGAATATTCTTAAAAATTCTATAATCGAATGCTATTTACAGTTTTCGAATGTCACTTTCAAATTTGAATGTTTATAATTATATTGAATGTCCACATTCGAAATTTCGACTTTAACATTCTATTTAACAAATACTATTCAGAAGTTCAATAGTTCATGTGATAGGGAGGGAATCTAGTAATTTGATACATAATAGATACAAATATATTATTTCAAATGTTTCTATATAGAATATTGCATAATTCGAATATTACATTTAAAGAAAGCATTAGAAATACTATGACTCACACATTCGGCACTCTTCTTGTGAACCAATAACCAAACATGACCAAGTTTTGGGTACAAAAGGCTGCAGCCCGCATTTATTAAACAAACAAATGTTTACAAATAACACAACCACCTAACCAATGTGGTTACAAAAAACCCTGGGGTGCTGTCCATCATCCACCACACGTGCCTTCCCCTGGCTGCTGCCAGGCACGCCCCCTTTTCTTAAACTCTCCCCATCGTCCGATGAGGTACCATTACCACATAAAACTTGCCTGATAAGGCCAGCACCCGCCCCCAGCTGTGACTTCCAAATTCTTAAAACAGGGAGGGAGGGAGGGAGCTTTTCCCGCTTCAAAAGGGAAACTGATGCTGGCTTCCGCCTCACAACCCTCAACACTTATACCAGCTCCTCCTCCCCTAAACTCTGCCTAGCAACCCACTGCTATTGGCCTGTAGTGTGGTCACATGCCCCTGCTCTCAATTCATTCCTTCCGGGGCTTCTTTGACTCACACATTCGGCACTCTTCTTGTGAACCAATAACCAAACATGACCAAGTTTTGGGTACAAAAGGCCGCAGCCTGCATTTATTAAACAAACAAATGTTTACAAATAACACAACCACCTAACCAATGTGGTTACAAAAAACCCTGGGGTGCTGTCCATAATCCACCACACGTGCCTTCCACTGGCTGCTGCCAGGCACGCCCCCTTTTCTTAAACTCTCCCCATCGTCCGATGAGGTACCATTACCACATAAAACTCGCCTGATAAGGCCAGCACCCGCCACAGACCGACCTACCGTCGGACACCGCCCAACCGGGCTAAGGCCTTCTGTACCCCTTCTTTTAGGTTAAAATTAAATAAGTGCAACCCTACTTCGTTGAGATGCACCCCATCATTAATAAAAAAGCATCTGCCTGATTCCCCTTCAAATTCAACATGGCGAATGCCAAAACCCCCAACTGAGAAACAAAACCTGATAGAGTCCTGTTAACCTTTCTTCTGGATAAGTCCAGCCTCCTGACATCCCAAGCTGAACGCCATTCCAACCTTGTCTCAATTTCTGACCACACAATTATCACCTTCGGGAACAAAACCTTCAACCTACGCATGCCACCCTTCAACTGGTCAATCAAATCTTTTTGAGCCATAAACCCCAAGTCATTTCCTCCAGCATGTATCACCAAAATGTCAGGAGGCTTGTACAGCCTGGCATACTTACTCACTGTAGCCACTACCCCTTCCCATCTGAGACCTCTTACCCCAAACCACTTTACCCCAACCTGTTCCCGAGGAAGTCCCAACTGGATTCCCCCTTCCTTTGTTGCTGCTGCCTTTCTCGCCCAGTAAATGAAAGAATGTCCAACTATCCAACACTGAACTGGACCTGTCAAGAAAAACAAAACTATACTATCATGTTTGGCCGAACATAACGTTTAAAAACACCCCGACTTCCACCTTCCCACCTTCTTCACAACTTCCTCACTCAAACCCAATTCATGCGCCTCAGTTGCCGCGCCTATTCTAAACGAATGGCATCCAAAGTCTTTCGGATCCACCCCTGCCACGGACAAAGCCCTCCTAAGCACCGCCCCAAACTGATATTTTGACAATGCTCCTCCATCCTCATGCCTCAGAAGAGGGCCCTCACCTCTTGGCCTGATCCTCAGATAGTCCACCAGTGAACCTAACGGGCAACAAACACCCCCGATAGCGAATAACTTGATTAAGCGGCCCACACCCTCCTGATCTGTCTTAGATTTTCTAAGCCAAATAGACACTTCCTCCCTTGATATCACCACATCTCTCAACCCGATACCACCATTGTCCTTTCTATTGGCCCCTACCAATTCCAACACCCTAAAAGCCCTGAAAAAAGCTAATACAAAAGCCACCCGGAACAAATAATACTCAAACTTCGAATTGCACACCTCCTCCAAAGCCCCAACTACCTTTAATAGTAAACCAAATACAAGTGGACGTCTTTTGTCCCCCATAGCTCCACCTCTACAAACACCTCTCACTGCCAATTTTACCCAAAACTCCTTTGTTAAATCGACCCATCCCATCAGCTTAAACAGAAAGGCTAACGCCGCCACCTGACGATTCACCATGGATTTTGACATCTTCGCCTCTTTCCATTCCTGCTCCCAATCAACTAAGTACCACACCCATTCCTCTTTTGACAGCCTGATTCCATCCCTGTACAGCCTACAAAACCACCGTTTCCATACTGGCACGTAAGCTCTTAACGTACTCTGGGCTAAAGCCCCTCTCGCCAATTTCAAACCTTTAAGAAGTCCATCTGCCACAATGCCCTTGGGCATTCTTCCCCATCCAACTTCGCCTCCGGGGCTGCTTCCCGAAACTTCTGCCACTGCAACCGGGAAAAAGAGTCAGCAATCACATTTTGCTTCCCGGGTACATGCACCGCCCGAAAAAACACATTCCCCCTCAAGCATTCCAGGACAAACACTCGGAGAAGCCGAATCCCCGGCCTCGACTTCGCTGTCAACTTATTGATCGCAAATACCACTCCCAGATTGTCAGAGTGGAAAGTCACCTTCCTATCCCTCAGCTCACCATTCCATACCATCACAGCCACCACCAACGGAAACAATTCTAGAAACACCAAGTTCTTGGTTAAACCTTGTTCCCTCCATTCCTCAGGCCATGTATCCACACACCATCTGCCGTCAAAATATGCCCCAAAGCCATGGGCTCCTGAAGCATCCGTGTATAGGTGCAACACCTCATCCGATACCGGCCCCTCCTGAATGAGCGACCGCCCATTGAACTCCTCCAGAAACACCAACCACACTCTTAGATCCTCCTTCAAATCATTTGAAAGCCAGATCCTGTGGTGCGGTTCCTTCACCCCAACCGTAGCCAATGCCAGGCGCCTTCCAAACACCCTTCCAACTGGGATCACCCGACAGGCAAAATTAAGCTTGCCCAGTAGCGATTGCAACTCTCGCAACAACACTTTCACCTTCCCAAGCATCCCATTTATGACCTTTCTCAGATCTACCACCTTCTCCCAAGGTAACGAGCACTCCATCAAGACTGAGTCAATCTGGATCCCCAGAAAACTCAACTTAGTCACCGGCCCTTCCGTCTTTCCTGGTGCAATCGGAATCCTGAATTGCTCAGCCACTTCAACAAATGTTTCCAACAATGTTTCACAAACTTCAGAACCAGCCTCCCCCACAAACAGGAAATCGTCCAAATAATGGACCACCGATGACCTGCCCGCCTTTTTCTTCACCACCCATTCCACGAATGTACTAAATTTTTCAAAATACACACAGGATATGGAGCATCCCATGGGTAAACACAAATCCACAAAGAATTCCCCTTGAAATTGGCAACCCAATAAATGAAGACACACCGGATGGACTGGTAAAAGCCGAAAGGCTGCCTCAACATCCACCTTTGCCAACAATGCTCCTACCCCCGCTCTCCTGACCACACTCACCACCTTATCAAATGATGCGTAACGTACTGCAGTCAAAGACGGGTCAATCCCATCGTTAACAGACGAGCCCTTAGGATGAGACAGGTGGTGAATCATCCTAAATTGTCCCGTCGTCTTCTTTGGGACCACCCCTAGCGGGGACACCCTCAAGTTCGGGAATGGAGGGTCCTTGAAGGGGCCCGCCATTCTCCCCAGCGCCACCTCCTTTTCCAACTTAACTTGAACCACCTCTGGGAATTGCTCAGCCGATTTCAAATTCCCAGGCACACCCGATCCCTTTGACCCCTCGAACGGGATACAAAACCCTGAACTGAAGCCCGTCAGTAACAGCTCCGCATCCCCCGCTCTACCCTTTGTCTTACCGTACTGTCTTAGCCACGGGGCCATCTCTCTTACCCTCACCGGGGTCCGAGCCCGCAGCAGCACCCTCACCTCCTTTTCCATTCCCTTTTCCTTTCCGGAAACATTTTGCCCCAGAGTGCGCACCTCCGCATCCTGAGCACTCGTGCTTGTATTTGCACGCCCCTCCAAACCTACACACCCCTTCATTAAACTGGAAGCAGAGGCCTTTTTTAATTGCCACCGCTGTGGCCCCCACGGTCGTTCCGCTAGCCCCCGTTCCTCCGCTCCAAAAGGACTGCCCCCTCAAAGGAGTCATCAACTCCAACCACACCCCCATCTCCCTGTCATCCCACCACATCTCTGGTCGTACCGCCAGCCCCTGGCGGAACTGTTCATCGTACCATCACCAGGCAAGACCCCCATATGTCCTCTGAGCCCCTGCTATTTCATCAAAATAGCAAAACATAGCCAAACTCTGCTCGGGGAATTTCTCCCCGATCACGCTGGCTAATATGCAAAAGGCCCTCGTCCAGTTTGAAAAAGTTTTAGGTAATTTCCTCCACTTTTTCTTTCTCTCCTCCTCTTCCTTTTCGCCCTGTTCCCCCTTTGGATACTCCTTTATCTCAATAAAGTGGTCCAACGGCAACAATGAAAAAACCTCTACAAACTCTCGTTTCCATATCTTTTCTTTAACCTCTTTACTCAGATGGATCCCAAGCGGTCCTACCGAGCACAAGCAAGGCCTTCGCAAAGCTTGATCCGCCACAATTAACACTTCACCGCTTGTAACCGGCACCGACCCTCCTTTATCTCCCCCACTCCCCGAAGGGGTTCCCACCACCGGTACACTAACCTCCTTCACTGCCGGTACCCATGCTCCCGCTGCTGTCCCCACATCACCCCCAACCTTCCTTTTGTCTTCTAATTGAGCCACCAGCTCCTTCAGACCTTTCATCACCGTCTCATACACTCCCCCCAACTCTTCTTTTTCCTTCCCCCCCTGCAGGGAACCCGCCATCTCACCTGGCGGCCTTGTCACAGGCTCCTGCACCACCATTGTAGCCTCTCTCCTCCTTTCCCCCATGTCACCTGCAGATCTTCTCCCCCTATCATCAATGTTATAAGACATAGAGATTACCCTCCTTCGTGTATGTTCTCGATCTCTATCCCGCCTGCCCCATGTGGGGGACGTGTGCCTTTCCCGCTCCCTGTAGTCTATCCTTGGCGTCCAGGATCTGTCCCTCCGCCGTGCCCCTCTGCTCCTGCTCCTGTCCCTTCTGCTCTGTCCACCTGAACCTCCACCTGATCTCTGTGAAGAATGATTAACATGATGTCTCTGCCCCCTAGTGTCCTCCCTCTCTCTTCCCCTACCCCTCTCTCGTTCCTCCCTAATCCCCCCAATTTGTCCCTCACTCTGAGTTATGTGTCCCCCCCCAGGCACCAGTGAATTGAGCAGCTGCATTAAAGTAGCCATCTCTCCTACCTGTGCCGATCTCTCCGGTTCCGTCTGCTGTCCCAACTGCGACTCTTCTCCAGCGAAGTCACTGTAAGATTCATTCATCCACAGGACGTCCTCCTCCAGCTCCTGTAATGAAGACTGCTCCGCAGGCAACCCCGGCCTTTCCACCGGGACGCCGTCCGACTCCTCCGGTTCTGAAACACAATCATTAACTTCCAGATTATTCATTTTTTCAGTCCTTTTACCCCCACTCCTGTTCTCCCTGCCCCTCTCTGTCTCTGTACCCCTTTTTTCCCCATCCCCCCTACCCCCTGTAACCTTTTCCCTTTCCCTTATATCCTGCACCAAAACCTCAACGGCCTCTCCTATCCCACTTGATATTCCCCCTGCACTATGCCTGCCAGCCCTGTCCGCCTCAGCTCCCCTTTCCACACCTATCCCTTTTCCTTTTTGGCCTCTCCCCTTAGCTTGCCCTTTTCCAGCACCTCCTCTTCCCCTGCCCCTACATCTTCCACTATTCTCCCCCAATACCCCACTGCCCCTGACAACATTCCTATCCTCCTTTTCCCTCCCCTCCCCTCTCCTAATGTTCCCTC
Organism: Bombina bombina; assembly: GCF_027579735.1. Classification (NCBI taxonomy): domain Eukaryota; kingdom Metazoa; phylum Chordata; class Amphibia; order Anura; family Bombinatoridae; genus Bombina; species Bombina bombina. The sequence continues at coordinate 1,251,808,517 of NC_069501.1, read as the reverse complement.
CAATTCCTCCGCTGCCACTCGCAGCACTTACAGTTTCCTTATCCCTCCCCTCACTGCTCCCGAAGCTTACGTCTGCTCCTCCAATAACCCTAACGCTTCTCTCATTCTCACTCATCCCCTCCCCTCCTCTCCTTCTATTCACACTAGCACCCTCAATGACCAAACCATCTCCCCCCCTCTCACCCCCCTTTCTACTTATACCGCTCCTGGCTACTGCCACCGCACCCTCTCTGCTCCCCGAACAAACCTCTTGTGCCTCAATTACTCCCCCCTCACCGCTGCCTAAGCTACCTAGGCCTCAGTGTTCCCCTCCTACTCCCTGCTGACACTGGAGATGTGCGCAGCTCCTCCACAGCCCTTCTCTTGCCTCCCAACCTTCCGCTACCTCCACCTCTGGCCGTATCAGACCTCCCTTGTCCCAAAGCTCCCCTCCTGTCATCCGGACTAAGCCGCACCGGTGGCTTTGACCGCCTCACCGGCCGACCGTACCGCTCCTGACCTGATGTCCCCACTGGCTCGACTGCCGTCATCCCTGCACCGGAACCGCTGTCCTCTGAAAAGAGCCTCTGCTGGAGCCAGGTAACACCTTTTTCCGCTACCAAGGTCCTTACCTGTTCCAGCAAAAGGCTCACGCTCTCCATTCTGACTGTCAGCTTTTCCCGCTTCAAAAGGGAAACTGATGCTGGCTTCCGCCTCACAACCCTCAACACTTATACCAGCTCCTCCTCCCCTAAACTCTGCCTAGCAACCCACTGCTATTGGCCTGTAGTGTGGTCACATGCCCCTGCTCTCAATTCCTTCCTTCCGGGGCTTCTTTTACAAATATAAATTAAAATTTTTCGAAAAGAATATTTTCGAATGTAATCATAAAATTCGAAAACCGAACATTCGAAAATCGAATGTTAGAATGTTATGTATACATTCGAAATTCGATTCGAACGAACTAATGTGTTAAAATTCATTTTGTTTTTCAAATGTTGCGATACATTCACCCATCCCTAGTGATAAGTTATGGAATAAATAAAGTCTGGGTGAAATACTGGATGTGTATCTGCATCTGTATAATAACACCCAGCACTATATAATGACACAGTAGTGACACTGGCACATGGGTATAGCCAGAGGAGGGCTGGTTATAGGATCAATGGTATCTGCATCTGTATAATAACACCCAGCACTATATAATGACACAGTAGTGACACTGGCACATGGGTTTAGCCAGAGGAGGACTGGTTATAGGATCAATGGTATCTGCATCAGTATAATTACACCCAGCACTATATAATGACACAGTAGTCACACTGGCACATGGGTATAGCCAGAGGAGGGCTGGTTATATGATTAGTGCTATCTGCATTAGTATAATAACACCCAGCGCTATATAATGACACAGTAGTGACACTGGCACATGGGTATAGCCAGAGGAGGGCTGGTCATAGGAACAGTGGTATCTGCATCAGTATAATAACACCCATCACTATATAATGACACAGTAGTGACACTGGCACATGGGTATAGCCAGAGGAGGGCTGGTTATAGGATCAGTGGTATCTGCATCAGTATAATAACATTCAGCACCAGTAGCGGAGCACCAGTCCAATTTTGGTAAAACAAAAAATACTTTATTTGCTTAACAAGTTAAAAAACAACAATAAGGTGCTATTCTCATAATAGGAGTCAGCTGCTGACATGTTTCAGCTATTGCCGTTATCAAAGCTGCTTGTTTCTGCAGGTAATACCCCGACTTTAAAAAGGTGAACAATGACTCCTATAGGACAATGGATTACATCAAATATTTACATATTAACCATTTCATTACCATCAAAGTCATATCTTGATGCAGAGGGAGGTAGAGGCTTAATGTGTGCATACAACCTACCCTAGTATCTAGTGCTACCCTAGAGCTATGCTCAAAAGTCAATCTAACCATATTAGTTATCACTTACTATGCTGGAAACTATTTTTAGATAGACATTATTAAAGTCATAAGTGCTAGGTAGTGAACATCCTATCTATAACAAGTGAAGGTGTTGGTAAGAACAGGGGGAGGGAGATTGCAAATCTTGAACAGTATCAATTCAGTAATTGCCCAAATTATGGTTATAATGTAATTTAATGTTAATATTAAGCAATTACTCTCTACCAAAGTTAGACTATTCTCATGTTTAATGTTCCTTTATATTCTAGTTAGTCTAACTACACCCATTCAAAGTAGTAAGTGATGTTGTGAAAACCTTCTTTCTATATAGCTGACCTCAGACCTGGTAATATCCACCTCATAACAGTAAGGTAAATGTTTTATAACCTTACCTAAAGACTATAGACAGGGGAGGACATAAAGTCTCATACTCTCACTGTGGTGGTTGAGGGCCTGTGATCAAGGTCCCATACTATTACTCCCAAAAGTTTATCAGGTCATACATTGAATTCAGACCTGAGGGATACCTTGTTTTCAGTGTGAAAATCCAGAAGATCTCACTGGCACATGGGTATAGCCAGAGGAGGACTGGTTATAGGATCAGTGGTATCTGTATCAGTATAATAACACCCAGCACTATATAATGACACAGTAGTGACACTGGCACATGGGTATAGCCAGAGGAGGACTGGTTATAGGATCAGTGGTATCTGCATCAGTATAATAACACCCAGCTCTATATAATGACACAGTAGTGACACTGGCACATGAGTATAGCCAGAGGAGAGCTGGTTATAGGATCAGTGGTATCTGTATCAGTATAATAACACCCAGCACTATATAATGACACAGTAGTGACACTGGCTCATGGGTATAGCCAAACAAGGGCTGGTTATAGGATCAGTGGTATCTGCATCAGTATAATAACACCCAGCACTATATAATGACACAGTAGTAACACTGGCTCATGGGTATAGCCAAACAAGGGCTGGTTATAGGATCAGTGGTATCTGCATCAGTATAATAACACCCAGCACTATATAATGACACAGTAGTGACACTGGCACATGGGTATAGCTAGAGGAGGGCTGGTTATAGCATCAGTGGTATCTGCATCAGTATAATAACACCCAGCGCTATATAATGACACAGTAGTGACACTGGCACATGAGTATAGCCAAACAAGGGCTGGTTATAGGATCAGTGGTATCTGCATCAGTATAATAACACCCAGCACTATATAATGACACAGTAGTGACACTGGCACATGGGTATAGCCAGACAAGGGCTGGTTATAGGGTCAGTGGTATCTGCATCAGTATAATAACACCCAGCACTATAAAATGACACAGTAGTGACACTGACACATGGGTATAGCCAGAGGAGAGCTGCTTATAGGATCAGTGGTATCTGTATCAGTAGAATAACACCAAGCACTATATAATGACATAGTAGTGACACTGGCACATGGGTATAGCCAGAGGAGGGCTGGTTATAGGGTCAGTGGTATCTGCATCAGTATAATAACACCCAGCACTATAAAATGACACAGTAGTGACACTGACACATGGGTATAGCCAGAGGAGGGCTGTTTATAGAATCAGTGGTATCTGCATCTGTATAATAACACCCAGCACTATATAATGACACAGTAGTGACACTGGCACATGGGTATAGCCAGAGGAGGGCTGGTTATAGGATCAGTGGTATCTGCATCAGTATAATAACACCCAGCACTATTTAATGACACAGTAGTGACACTGGCACATGGGTATAGCCAGAGGAGGGCTGGTTATAGGATCAGTGGTATCTGCATCAGTATAATAACACCCAGCTCTATATAATGACACAGTAGTGACACTGGCACATGGGTATAGCCAGAGGAGAGCTGGTTATAGGATCAGTGGTATCGGCATCAGTATAATAACACCCAGCACTATATAATGACACAGTAGTGACACTGGCACATGCATATAGCCAGAGGAGGGCTGGTTATAGGATCAGTGGTATCTGCATCAGTATAATAACACCCAGCACTATATAATGACACAGTAGTGACACTGGCACATGGGTATAGCCAGAGGAGGGCTGGTTATAGGATCAGTGGTATCTGCATCGGAATAATAACACCCAGCACTATATAATGACACAGTAGTGACACTGGCACATGGGTATAGCCAGAGGAGGACTGGTTATAGCATCAGTGGTATCTGCATCAGTATAATAACACCCAGCACTATATAATGACACAGTAGTGACACTGACACATCAGTATAGCCAGAGGAGGGCTGGTTATAGGATCAGTGGTATCTGCATCAATATAATAACACCCAGCACTATATAATGACACACTAGTGACACTGGCACATGGGTATAGCCAGACAAGGGCTGGTTATAGGATCAGTAGTATCTGCATCAGTATAATAACACCCAGCACTATATAATGACACAGTAGTGACACTGGCTCATGGGTATAGCCAGAGGAGGGCTGGTTATAGAATCAGTGGTATCTGCATCAGTATAATAACACCCAGCACTATATAATGACACAGTAGTGACACTGGCACATGGGTATAGCCAGAGGAGGGCTAGTTATAGGGTCAGTGGTATCTGCATCAGTATAATAACATCCAGCACTATATAATGACACAGTAGTGACACTGGCACATGGGTATAGCCAGAGGAGGGCTAGTTATAGGGTCAGTGGTATCTGCATCAGTATAATAACACCCAGCACTATATAATGACACAGTAGTGACACTGGCTCATGGGTATAGCCAGAGGAGGGCTGGTTATAGGATCAGTGGTATCTGTATCAGTATAATAACACCCAGCACTATATAATGACACAGTAGTGACACTGGCATATGGGTATAGCCAGAGGAAAGCTGGTTATAGGATCAGTGGTATCGGCATCAGTATAATAACGCCCAGCACTATATAATGACACAGTAGTGACCCTGGCACATGGGTATAGCCAGAGGAGGGCTTGTTATAGGGTCAGTGGTATCTGCATCAGTATAATAACACCCAGCACTATATAATGACACAGTAGTGACACTGGCACATGGGTATAGCCAGAGGAGAGCTGGTTATAGGGTTAGTGGTATCTGCATCAGTATAATAACACCAAGCACTATAGAAAGACACAGTAGTGACACTGGCACATGGGTATAGCCAGAGGAGGACTGGTTATAGGATCAGTGGTATCTGCATCAGTATAATAACACCCAGCACTATGTAATGATACAGTAGTGACACTGGCTCATGGGTATAACCAGAGGAGGTCTGGTTATAGGGTCAGTGGTATCTGCATCAGTATAATAACACCCAGCGCTATATAATGACACAGTAGTGACACTGGCACATGGGTATAGCCAGAGGAGGGCTAGTTTATAGGGTCAGTGGTATCTGCATCAGTATAATAACACCCAGCACTATATAATGACACAGTAGTGACACTGGCACATGGGTATAGCCAGAGGAGGGCTGGTTATAGGATCAGTGGTATCTGTATCAGTATAATAACACCCAGCACTATATAAAGACACAGTAGTGACATTGGCACATGGGTATAGCCAGAGGAGAGCAGGTTATAGTATCAGTGGTATATGCATCAGTATAATAACACCAAACACTATATAATGACACAGTAGTGACACTGGCACATCAGTATAGCCAGAGGAGGCTGGTTATAGGATCAGCGGTATCTGCATCAGTATAATAACACCCAGCACTATATAATGACACAGTAGTGACACTGGCACATGAGTATAGCCAGAGGAGGCTGGTTATAGTATCAGTGGTATATGCATCAGTATAATAACACCAAACACTATATAATGACACAGTAGTGACACTGGCACATCAGTATAGCCAGAGGAGGGCTGGTTATAGGATCAGCGGTATCTGCATCAGTATAATAACACCCAGCACTATATAATGACACAATAGTGACACTAGCATATGGGTATAGCCAGAGGAGAGTTGGTTATAGGATCAGTGGTATCTGCATCAGTATAATAACACCCAGCACTACATAATGACACAGTCGTGACACTGGCACATGGGTATAGCCAGAGGAGGGCTGGTTATAGCATCAGTGGTATCTGCATCAGTATAATAACACCCAGCACTATATAATATATAATGACACAGTCGTGACACTGGCACATGCATACAGCCAGACAAGGGATGGTTATAGGGTCAGTGGTATCTGCATCAGTATAATAACACCCAGCACTATATAAGGACACAGTAGTGACATTGGCACATGGGTATAGCCAGAGGAGAGCAGGTTATAGTATCAGTGGTATATGCATCAGTATAATAACACCAAACACTATATAATGACACAGTAGTGACACTGGCACATCAGTATAGCCAGAGGAGGGCTGGTTATAGGATCAGCGGTATCTGCATCAGTATAATAACACCCAGCACTATATAATGACACAGTAGTGACACTGGCACATGCATATAGCCAGACAAGGGATGGTTATAGGGTCAGTGGTATCTGCATCAGTATAATAACAACCAGCACTATATAATGACACAGTAGTGACACTGGCACATGGGTATAGCCAGAGGAGGGCTGGTTATAGCATCAGTGGGTATCTGCATCAGTATAATAACACCCAGCACTATATAATGACACAGTAGTGACACTGGCACATGCATATAGCCAGACAAGGGATGGTTATAGGGATAGTGGTATCTGCATCAGTATAAATAACAACCAGCACTATATAATGACACAGTAGTGACACTGACACATCAGTATAGCAGAGGAGGGCTGGTTATAGCATCAGTGGTATCTGCATCAGTATAATAACACCCAGCACTATATAATAACACAGTCGTAACACTGGCACATGGGTATAGCCAGAGGAGGGCTGGTTATAGCATCAGTGGTATCTGCATCAGTATAATAACACCCAGCACTATATAATGACACAGTAGTGACACTGGCACATGCATATAGCCAGACAAGGGATGGTTATAGGGTCAGTGGTATCTGCATCAATATAATAACAACCAGCACTATATAATGACACAGTAGTGACACTGGCACATGGGTATAGCCAGAGGAGGGCTGGTTATAGCATCAGTGGTATCTGCATCAGTATAATAACACCCAGCACTATATAATGACACAGTAGTGACACTGGCACATGCATACAGCCAGACAAGGGATGGTTATAGGGTCAGTGGTATCTGCATCAGTATAATAACACCCAGCACTATATAATGACACAGTAGTGACAGTGGCACATGGGTATAGCCAGAGGGGGGCTGGTTATAGGATCAGTGGTATCTGCATCAGTAAAATAACACCCAGCACTATACAAAGACACAGTAGTGATACTGGCACATGGGTATAGCCAGAGGAGAGCAGGTTATAGTATCAGTGGTATATGCATCAGTATAATAACACCAGACACTATATAATGACACAGTAGTGACACTGGCACATCAGTATAGCCAGAGGAGGGCTGGTTATAGGATCAGTGGTATCTGCATCAGTATAATAACACCCAGCACTATATAATGACACAGTAGTGACACTGGCTCATGGGTATAGCCAGAGGAGGGCTGGTTATAGCATCAGTGGTATCTGCATCAGTATAATAACACCCAGCACTATATAATGACACAGTAGTGACACTGGCACATGCATATAGCCAGACAAGGGATGGTTATAGGGTCAGTGGTATCTGCATCAGTATAATAACAACCAGCACTATATAATGAAACAGTAGTGACACTGGCACATGGGTATAGCCAGAGGAGGGCTGGTTATAGCATCAGTGGTATCTGCATCAGTATAATAACACCCAGCACTATATAATGACACAGTAGTGACACTGGCACATGCATACAGCCAGAGAAGGGATGGTTATAGGGTCAGTGGTATCTGCATCAGTATAATAACACCCAGCACTATATAATGACACAGTAGTGACATTGGCACATGGGTATAGCCAGAGGAGGGCTGGTTATAGGATCAGTGGTATCTGCCTCAGTAAAATAACACCCAGCACTATACAAAGACACAGTAGTGATACTGGCACATGGGTATAGCCAGAGGAGAGCAGGTTATAGTATCAGTGGTATATGCATCAGTATAATAACACCAGACACTATATAATGACACAGTAGTGACACTGGCACATCAGTATAGCCAGAGGAGGGCTGGTTATAGGATCAGCGGTATCTGCATCAGTATAATAACACCCAGCACTATATAATGACACAGTAGTGACACTGGCACGTGGGTATAGCCAGAGGAGGGCTGGTTATAGGATCAGTGGTATCTGCATCAGTATAATAACACCCAGCACTATATAATGACACAGTAGTGACACTGGCTCATGGGTATAGCCAGAGGAGGTCTGGTTATAGCATCAGTTGGTATCTGCATCAGTATAATAACACCCAGCACTATATAATGACACAGTAGTGACACTGGCACATGCATATAGCCAGACAAGGGATGGTTATAGGGTCAGTGGTATCTGCATCAGTATAATAACAACCAGCACTATATAATGACACAGTAGTGACACTGGCACATGGGTATAGCCAGAGGAGGGCTGGTTATAGCATCAGTGGTATCTGCATCAGTATAATAACACCCAGCACTATATAATGACACAGTAGTGACACTGGCACATGCATATAGCCAGACAAGGGCTGGTTATAGGGTTAGTGGTATCTGCATCAGTATAACAACCAGCACTATATAATGACACAGTAGTGACACTGGCACATGGGTATAGCCAGAGGAGGGCTGGTTATAGCATCAGTGGTATCTGCATCAGTATAATAACACCCAGCACTATATAATAACACAGTCGTGACACTGGCACATGGGTATAGCCAGAGGAGGGCTAGTTATAGCATCAGTGGTATCTGCATCAGTATAATAACACTCAGCACTATATAATGACACAGTAGTGACACTGGCACATGCATATAGCCAGACAAGGGCTGGTTATAGGATCAGTGGTATCTGCATCAGTATAATAACAACCAGCACTATATAATGACACAGTAGTGACACTGGCACATGGGTATAGCCAGAGGAGGACTGATTATAGTATTAGTGGTATCTGCATCAGTATAATAACACCCAGCACTATATAATGACACAGTAGTGACACTGGCACATGGGTATAGCCAGAGGAGGGCTGGTTATAGGATCAGTGGTATCTGCATCAGTATAATAACACCCAGCTCACTATATAATGACACAGTAGTGACACTGGCACATGGGTATAGCCAGAGGAGGGCTGGTTATAGGATCAGTGGTATCTGCATCAGTATAATAACAACCAGCACTATATAATGACACACTAGTGACACTGGCACATGGGTATAGCCAGACAAGGGCTAGTTATAGGATCAGTGGTATCTGCATCAGTATAATAACACCCAGCACTATATAATAAAACACAGTAGTGACACTGGCACATTGCATATAGCCAGACAAGGGATGGTTATAGGGTCAGTGGTATCTGCATCAGTATAATAACAACCAGCACTATATAATGACACAGTAGTGACACTGGCACATAGGTATAGCCAGAGGAGGGCTGGTTATAGATCAAGTGGTATCTGCATCAGTATAATAACACCCAGCACTATATAATGACACAGTAGTGACACTGGCACATGGGTATAGACAGAGACGGGGGCTGGTTATAGGATCAGTGGTATCTGCATCAGTATAATAACACCCAGCACTATATAATGACACAGTAGTGACACTGGCACATGAGTATAGGTCAGAGGAGGGCTGGTTATAGCATCAGTGGTATCTGCATCCATATAATACACCCAGGCACTATATAATGACACAGTAGTGACACAGGCACATGTGTATAGCCAGAGGAGGGCTGGTCATAGGATCAGTGGTATCTGCATCAGTATAATAACACCCAGCACTATATAATGACACAGTAGTGATGCTGGCACATGGGGTATAGCCAGAGGAGGGCTGGTTATAGGGTCAGTGGTATCTGCATCATGTATAATAACACCCAGCACTATATAATAACACAGTAGTGACACTGGCACATGGGTATAGCCAGAAGATGGCTGGTTATAGAATCAGTGGTATCTGCATCAGTATAATAACACCCAGCACTATATAATAACACAGTAGTGACACTGGCACATGGGTATAGCCAGACAAGGGCTGGTTATAGGATCAGTGGTATCTGCATCAGTATAATTACACCCCAGCACTATATAATGACACAGTAGTGACACATGGCACATGGTATAGCCAGAGGAGGGCTGGTTAGAGGATCAGTGGTATCTGGATCAGTTTAATAACAACCAGCACTATATAATGACACAGTAGTGACACTGGCACATGGGTATAGCCAGAGGAGGACTGGTTATAGCATCAGTGGTATCTGCATCAGTATAATAACACCCAGCACTATATAATAACACAGTAGTGACACTGGCACATGCATATAGCCAGAGGAAGGACTGGTTATAGATCAGTGGTATCTGCATCAGTATAATAACACCCAGCACTATATAATAACACAGTAGTGACACTGGCACATGCGTATAGCCAGAGGAGGGCTGGTTATAGGATCAGTGGTATCTGCATCAGTATAATAACAGCCAGCACTATACAAAGACACAGTAGTGGCACTGGCACATGGGTATAGCCAGAGGAAGGCTGGTTATAGGATCAGTGGTATCTGCATCAGTATAATAACATCCAGCACTATATAATGACACAGTAGTGACACTGGTTAATGGGTATAGCCAGAGGAGGGCTGGCTACTATAGCACCAGTGGTATTTGCATCAGTATAATAACACCCAGCACTATATAATGACACAGTAGTGACACTAGCTCATGGGTATAGCCAGAGGAGGGTGGGTTATAGGATCAGTGGTATCTGCATCAGTATAATAACACCCAGCACTATATAATGACACAGTAGTGACACTGGTAACATGGGTATAGCCAGAGGAGGGCTGGTTATAGGAATCAGTGGTATCTGCATCAGTATGATAACACCCAGCACTATATAATGACACAGTAGTGACACTGGCTCATGGGTATAGCCAGAGGAGGGCTGGTTATAGGGTCAGTGTATCTGCATCAATTATAATAACACCCAGCACTATCTAATGACACAGTAGTGACACTGGCTCATGGGTATAGCCAGAGGAGGGCCTGGTTATAGGGTTCAGTGGTATCTGCATTAGTATAATAACACCCAGCACTATATAATGACACAGTAAGTGGACCTGGCTCGTGGGTATAGCCAGAGTAGGGCGGTTATAGCATCAGTGGTGTCTGCATCAGTATAATAAAACCAAGCACTATATAATGATACAGTAGGGACACTGGCACATGGGTATAAGCCAGAGGAGGGTGGTTATAGGATCAGTGGTATCTCAATCAGTATAATAAAACCAGCACTATATAATGACACAGTAGTGACACTGCACATGTGTATAGCCAGAGGAGGGCTGGTTATAGGGTCAGTGGTATCTGCATCAGTATAATAACACCCAGTGCCTATCTACTAGAAACAGTAGTGACACTGGCTCATGGGTATAGCCAGAGGGGGGCTGGTTATAGGTCAGTGGTATCCTGCAATCATTATAATAACACCCAGCACTATATAATGACATAGTAGTGACACTGGCTCATGGGTATAGCCAGAGGAGGGCTGGTTATAGTATCAGTGGTATCTGCATTACGTCAGTATATTTATGAAAATCTATGTAGTGCTCTCCAAATAATATATCAGCTTATGGCAGGGTTACAACACAATATACCTAATAATTATCCTTAAAACTAGAAACCCTTAATCAACATGCATCTACTAAGACAACAAAATTAATATAAATACCTGAACTCTTTTATTTAGTTAATATCCATGAACATTTCTGAAATATATTTGCAATAAAAGGAATATAAAATAAATGATAAAGTTAAAGATATTTATATTAATTTTGTTGTCTTAGTAGATGCATGTTGATTAAGGGTTTCTAGTTTTAAGGATAATTATTAAGTATATTGTGTTGTAACCCTGCCATAAGCTGATACATTACCAAATAAACAGCAACCCAGTTTCCAATGTTTCTCAACAGATCCAATTTCACCTCTGAAATTCAAAATTGGGGATAATGCATATGGAGTCCAATAGTAGGTTGTTGGCGAATCCTGAAGGAATAACTACTGTGGTTATTATTAAAGCACACACCTACTATTGGACTCCATACGCATTATCCCCAATTTTGAATTTCTGAGGTGAAATTGAATCTGTTGAGAAACATTGGAAACTGGGTTGCTGTTTATTTGGTAATGTATACAAGGTTTTTGGTAAGATAAGTCATATGCATAGTCACTATAGTAAAATTTAAATGGGAAGATTGAAAAGAACAAATTGGGCTTTTAAATTGTATTGAATAACCTTGAATAGCTCTTAGCCTATCTATTTGTATGCAAGCATTTAAAGTAAACATTTACTATTGCTGTATGTAGCAGAGTTAAGGAAATAGGGCATATTTCAAGCTAGCATTTCATAGCCTATGTATTGTTAAACTAATCCCAATCTTAAATTGTTTATCTATGCAAATATATAATAATAATGCGGAAGTGTATATTGTATTTTAAATTGGTAGTCACAGCCTATATATTGTTTAAATCTGTATCTGATTGGCTAAGTAATTCATCTGTGCAAGTTCTGATATTGTAAATTAATATTGTATTAGGATAAATTACAGTTAAATAGCAGAATATATATATTACCCTATTGTTTATAAGCACAGTTTAGAATTGTACTGCTTGGATGTTAAAGGGTTTTAGTCCCATTGTGTTAACTAAATAAAAGGCTATTTGTAAATAAGGCTGAATTGTGAAGGTATATTTTTCTGGATTTTATAAGAAGGATAGCATATCTTAATAGTTGGTTTTAACGTGTATAATAGTGTTTCATATTCCTTTTATTACAAATATAATTCAAAAATGTTCATGGATATTAACTAAATAAAAGAATTCAGATATTTATATTAATTTTGTTGTCTTAGTAGAAGTGTATTGATTGTGGGTTCAGTCTAAAGAAAGATTGTTAAATATATTCCATGCCATATACTCACACATTGTTTGGAAAATACTGCAAAGATTCTTATAAATATACTGACAATCCATATAATAACACCCAGCACTATATAATGACAAACTAGTGACACTGGCACATCAGTGTAGCCAGAGGAGGGCTGGTTATAGGGTCAGTGGTATCTGCATCAGTATAATAACACCCTGCACTATATAATGACACACTAGTGACGCTGGCACATCAGAGTAGCCAGAGAGGGCTGTTATAGGGTAAGTGGATCTGCATCAGTATAATAACACCCAGCACTATATAATGACACAGTAGTGACACTGGTTCATGGTATAGCCAGAGGAGTACTGGTTATAGGTCAGTGGTATCTGCATCAGTATAATAACACCCAGCATTATATAATGACACAGTAGTGACACTGGTTCATGGGTATAGCCAGAGGAGGGCTGGTTATAGAATTAGTGGTATCTGCATCAGTATAATAACACCAAACACTATATAATGACACAGTAGTGACACTGGCACATGGGTATAGCCAGAGGAGGGCTGGTTATAGGGTCAGTGGTATCTGCATCAGTATAATAACACCCAGCATTATATAATGACACAGTAGTGACACTGGTTCATGGGTATAGCCAGAGGGGGGCTGGTTAAAGGATCAGTGGTATCTGCATCAGTATAATAACACCCAGCACTATATAATGACACAGTAGTGACACTGGTTCATGGGTATAGCCAGAGGAGTACTGGTTATAGGCTCAGTGGTATCTGCATCAGTATAATAACACCCAGCATTATATAATGACACAGTAGTGACACTGGTTCATGGGTATAGCCAGAGGGGGGCTGGTTAAAGGATCAGTGGTATCTGCATCAGTATAATAACACCCAGCACTATATAATGAAACACTAGTGACACTGGCACATGGGTATAGCCAGAGGGGGGCTGGTTAAAGGATCAGTGGTATCTGCATCAGTATAATAACACCCAGCACTATATAATGACACAGTAGTGACACTGGTTCATGGGTATAGCCAGAGGAGTACTGGTTATAGGCTCAGTGTATCTGCATCAGTATAATAACACCCCAGCATATATAAGAGACACAGTAGTGACACTGTTCATGGGTATAGCCAGAGGGGGGCTGGTTTATAGGATCAGTGGTATCTGCATCAGTATAATAAACACCCAGCACTATATAATGACACACTAGTGACACTGGCACATGGGTATAGCCAGAGGGGGCTGGTTAAAGGATCAGTGGTATCTGCATCAGTATAGATAACACCCAGCACTATATAATGACACAGTAGTGACACTGGTTCATGGGTATAGCCAGAGGAGTACTGGTTATAGGCTCAGTGGTATCTGCATCAGTATAATAACACCCAGCACTATATAATGACACAGTAGTGACACTGGCACATGGGTATAGCCAGAGGAGGGCTGGTTATAGGGATCAGTGTTATATGCATCAGTATAATAAAACCCAGCTCTATATAATGACACACTAGTGACACTGGCACATGGGTATAGCCAGAGGAGGGGCTGGTTATAGGGTTCAGTGGTATCTGCATCATTATAATAACACCCAGCACTATATAATGACACAGTAGTGAGACTCTGGCACATGGGTATAGCCAGAGGAGGGCTGGTTATAGAATCAGTGTATGCTGCAATCAGTATAATAACACCCAGCACTATATAATGACACAGTAGGGACACTGGCACATGGGTATAGCCAGAGGAGGGCTGGTTATAGATCAGTGGTATCTGCATCTGTATAATAACACCTCAGCACTATATAATGACACAGTAGTGACACTGGCACATGGGTATGAGCCAGAGGAGGGGCTGGTTATAGGATCAGTGGTATCTGCATCAGTATAATAAAACCCAGCGCTATATAATGACACACTAGTGACACTGCACATGGGTATAGCCAGAGGAGGGCTGGTTATAGGGTCAGTGGTATCTGCATCAGTATAATAACACCCAGCTCTATATAATGACACAGTAGTGACACTGGCACATGGGTATAGCCAGAGGAGGGCTGGTTAGAATCAGTGGTATCTGCTCAGTATAATAACACCCAGCACTATATAATGACACAGTAGTGACACTGGCACATGGGTATAGCCAGAGGAGGGCTGGTTAGAGATCAGTGTATCTGCATCAGTATAATAACACCCAGCACTATATAATGACACACTAGTGACACTGGCACATCAGTGTAGCCAGAGGAGGGCTGGTTATAGGGTCAGTGGTATCTGCATCAGTATAATAACACCCAGCACTATATTACACAGTAGTGACACTGGCACATGGGTATAGCCAGAGGAGGGCTGGTTTTTATGTTCAGTGGTATCTGCATCAGTATAATAACACCCAGCACTATATAATGACACAGTAGTGACACTGGCACATTCGTATAGCCAGAGGAGGGCTGGTTATAGGATCAGTGGTATCTGCATCAGTATAATAAACACCCAGCACTATATAATGACACAGTAGTGACACTGCACATGGGTATAGAGGAGGGGCTGGTTATAGGATCAGTGGTATCTGCATCAGTATAATAACACCCAGCACTATATAATGACACAGTAGTGACACTGGCTCATGGGTATAGCCAGAGAGGACTGGTTATAGAATCAGTGGTATCTGCATCAGTATAATAACACCCAGCACTATATAATGACACAGTAGTGACACTGCACAAGGGTATAGGCAGAGAGGGGCTGGTTATAGGATCAGTGGAATCTGCATCAGTATAATAACACCCAGCACTATATAATGACACAGTAGTGACACTGGCACATGGGTATAGCCAGAGGAGGGCTGGTTATAGAATCAGTGGTATCTGCATCAGTATAATAACACCCAGCACTATATAATGACACAGTAATGACACTGGCACATGGGTATAGCCAGAGGAGGGCTGGTTATAGGATCAGTGGTATCTGCATCAGTATAACCCCCAGCACTATATAATGACACAGTAGTGACACTGGCACATCAGTGTAGCCAGAGGAGGGCTGGTTTATAGGGTCAGTGGGTATCTGCATTCAGTATATTAACACCCACACTATATAATGACACACTAGTGACACTGGGCACATCAGTGTAGCCAACAAGGGCTAGTTATAGAATCAGTGGTATCTGCATCAGTATAATAACACCCAGCACTATGTAATGACACACTAGTGACACTGGCACATGGGTAAAGCCAGAGGAGGGCTGGTTAGAGGATCAGTGGTATCTGGATCAGTTTAATAACAACCAGCACTATATAATGACACAGTAGTGACACTGGCACATGCATATATCCAGACAAGGGCTGGTTATAGAATCAGTGGTATCTGCATCAGTATAATAACACCAAGCACTATATAATGACACAGTAGGGACACTGGCACATGGGTATAGCCAGAGGAGCGCTGGTTATATGATCAGTGGTATCTGCATCAGTATAATAACACCAAGCGCTATATAATGACACACTAGTGACACTGGCACATCAGTGTAGCCAGAGGAGGGCTGGTTATAGGGTCAGTGGTATCTGCATCAGTATAATAACACCCAGCGCTATATAATGACACACTAGTGACACTGGCACATCAGTGTAGCCAGAGGAGGGCTGGTTATAGGGTCAGTGGTATCTGCATCAGTATAATAACACCAAGCACTATATAATGACACAGTAGGGACACTGGCACATCAGTGTAGCCAGAGGAGGGCTGGTTATAGAATCAGTGGTATCTGCATCAGTATAATAACACCCAGCACTATATAATGACACAGTAGGGACACTGGCACATGGGTATAGACAGAGGAGGCTGGTTATAGCATCAGTATAATAACACCAAGCACTATATAATGACACAGTAGGGACACTGGCACATGGGTATAGCCAGAGGAGGGCTGGTTATAGAATCAGTGGTATCTGCATCAGTATAATAACACCAAGCACTATATAATGACACAGTAGGGACACTGGCACATGGGTATAGCCAGAGGAGGGCTGGTTATAGAATCAGTGGTATCTGCATCAGTATAATAACACCCAGCACTATATAATGACACAGTAGTGACACTGGCTCAAGGGTATAGCCAGAGGAGGGCTGGTTATAGGATCAGTGGTATCTGCATCAGTATAATAACACCCAGCGCTATATAATGACACACTAGTGACACTGGCACATCAGTGTAGCCAGAGGAGGGCTGGTTATAGGGTCAGTGGTATCTGCATCAGTATAATAACACCAAGCACTATATAATGACACAGTAGGGACACTGGCACATCAGTGTAGCCAGAGGAGGGCTGGTTATAGAATCAGTGGTATCTGCATCAGTATAATAACACCCAGCACTATATATGACACAGTAGTGACACTGGCACATGGGTATAGACAGAGGAGGCTGGTTATAGCATCAGTATAATAACACCAAGCACTATATAATGACACAGTAGGGACACTGGCACATGGGTATAGCCAGAGGAGGGCTGGTTATAGAATCAGTGGTATCTGCATCAGTATAATAACACCAAGCACTATATAATGACACAGTAGGGACACTGGCACATGGGTATAGCCAGAGGAGGGCTGGTTATAGAATCAGTGGTATCTGCATCAGTATAATAACACCCAGCACTATATAATGACACAGTAGTGACACTGGCTCAAGGGTATAGGCCAGAGGAGGGCTGGTTATAGGATCAGTGGTATCTGCATCAGTATAATAACACCCAGCACTATATAATGACACAGTAGTGACACTGGCACATGTGTATAGCCAGAGGAGGGCTATAATAACACCCAGCACTATATAATGACACAGTAGTGACACTGGCACATGGGTATAGCCAGAGGAGGGCTGGTTATAGGATCAGTGGTATCTGCATCAGTATAATAACATCCAGCACTATATAATGACACAGTAGTGACACTAGCACATGGGTATAGCCGGAGGAGGACTGGTTATAGGATCAGTGGTATCTGCATCAGTATAATAACACCCAGCACTATATAATGACACAGTAGTGACACTGGCACATGCATACAGCCAGACAAGGGATGGTTATAGGGTCAGTGGTATCTGCATCAGTATAATAACACCCAGCACTATATAATGACACAGTAGTGACATTGGCACATGGGTAATAGCCAGAGGGAGGGCTGGTTATAGGATCAGTGGTATCTGCATCAGTAAAATAACACCCAGCACTATACAACGACACAGTAGTGATACTGGCACATGGGTATGAGCCAGAGGAGAGCAGGTTATATATCAGTGGTATATGCATCAGTATAATAACACCAGACACTATATAATGACACAGTAGTGACACTGGCACATGCATATAGCCAGAGGAGGGCTGGTTATAGGATCAGCGGTATCTGCATCAGTATAATAACACCTAGCACTATATAATGACACAGTAGTGACACTGGCACGTGGGTATAGCCAGAGGAGGGCTGGTTATAGGATCAGTGGTATCTGCATCAGTATAATAACACCCAGCACTATATAATGACACAGTAGTGACACTGGCTCATGGGTATAGCCAGAGGAGGGCTGGTTATAGCATCAGTGGTATCTGCATCAGTATAATAACACCCAGCACTATATAATGACACAGTAGTGACACTGGCACATGCATATAGCCAGACAAGGGATGGTTATAGGGTCAGTGGTATCTGCATCAGTATAATAACAACCAGCACTATATAATGACACAGTAGTGACACTGGCACATGGGTATAGCCAGAGGAGGGCTGGTTATAGCATCAGTGGTATCTGCATCAGTATAATAACACCCAGCACTATATAATGACACAGTAGTGACACTGGCACATGCATATAGCCAGACAAGGGATGGTTATAGGGTTAGGGGTATCTGCATCAGTATAATAACACCCAGCACTATATAATGACACAGTAGTGACACTGGCACATGGGTATAGCCAGAGGAGGGCTGGTTATAGCATCAGTGGTATCTGCATCAGTATAATAACACCCTGCACTATATAATAACACAGTCGTGACACTGGCACATGGGTATAGCCAGAGGAGGGCTAGTTATAGCATCAGTGGTATCTGCATCAGTATAATAACACTCAGCACTATATAATGACACAGTAGTGACACTGGCACATGCATATAGCCAGACAAGGGCTGGTTATAGGATCAGTGGTATCTGCATAAGTATAATAACAACCAGCACTATATAATGACACAGTAGTGACACTGGCATATGGGTATAGCCAGAGGAGGACTGGTTATAGTATTAGTGGTATCTGCATCAGTATAATAACACCCAGCACTATATAATGACACAGTAGTGACACTGGCACATGGGTATAGCCAGAGGAGGGCTGGTTATAGGGATCAGTGGTATCTGCATCAGTATAATAACACCCAGCTCACTATATAATGACACAGTAGTGGCACTGGCACATGGGTATAGCCAGACAAGGGCTAGTTATAGGATCAGTGGTATCTGCATCAGTATAATAACACCCAGCACTATATAATAACACAGTAGTGACACTGGCAGTGGGTATAACCAGAGGAGGGCTGGTTATAGGGTCAGTGGTATCTGCATCAGTATAATAACACCCAGCACTATATAATGACACAGTAGTGACACTGGCACATGGGTATAGCCAGAGGAGGGCTGGTTAGAGGATCAGTGGTATCTGGATCAGTTTAATAACAACCAGCACTATATAATGACACAGTAGTGACACTGACACATGGGTATAGCCAGACAAGGGCTGGTTATAGAACCAGTGGTATCTGCATCAGTATAATAACACCCAGCACTATATAATGACACAGTAGTGACACTGGCACATGGGTATAGAGGAGGGCTGGTTATAGGGTCAGTGGTATCTGCATCAGTATAATAACACCAAGCACTATATAATGACACAGTAGTGACTTTGGCACATGGGTATAGCCAGAGGAGGGCTGGTTATAGGGTTAGGGGTATCTGCATCAGTATAATAACACCAAGCACTATATAATGAAACACTAGTGACACTGGCTCATGGGTATAGCCAGAGGAGGGCTGGTTATAGGATCAGTGGTATCTGCATCGGTATAATAACACCCAGCACTATATAATGACACAGTAGTGACACTGGCACATGGGTATAGCCAGGCAAGGGCTGGTTATAGGATCAGTAGTATCTGCATCAGTATAATAACACCCAGTACTATATAATGACACAGTAGTGACACTGGCACATCAGTGTAGCCAGAGGAGGGCTGGTTATATGATCAGTGGTATCTGCATCAGTATAATAACACCCAGTACTATATAATGACACAGTAGGGACACTAGCACATGGGTATAGCCAGAGGAGGGCTGGTTATAGAATCAGTGGTATCTGCATCAGTATAATAAAACCAAGCACTATATAATGATACAGTAGTAACACTGGCTCATGGGTATAGCCAGAGGAGGGCTGGTTATAGCATCAGTGGTATCTGCATCAGTATAATAACACCCAGAACTATATAATGACACAGTAGTGGCACTGGTACATGGGTATAGCCAGAGGAGGACTGGTTATAGGATCAGTGGTATCTGCATCAGTATAATAACACCCAGCGCTATATAGTGACACAGTAGTGACACTAGCTCATGGGTATAGCCAGAGGAGGGCTGGTTATACGATCAGTGGTATCTGCATCAGTATAATAACACCCAGCACTATATAATGACACAGTAGTGACACTGGCTCAAGGGTATAGCCAGAGGAGGGCTGATTATAGGATCAGTGGTATCTGCATCAGTATAATAACACCCAGCACTATATAATGACACAGTAGTGACACTGGCACATGTGTATAGCCAGAGGAGGGCTGGTTATAGGGTTTAGTGGTATCTGCATCAGTATAATAACACCCAGCACTATATAATGACACAGTAGTGACACTGGCACATGGGTATAGCCAGAGGAGGGCTGGTTATAGGATCAGTGGTATCTGCATCAGTATAATAACACCCAGCACTATATAATGACACAGTAGTGACACTGGCACATGCATATAGCCAGAGGAGGGCTGGTTATAGGGATCAGTGGTATCTGCATCAGTATAATAACACCTAGCACTATATAATGACACAGTAGTGACACTGGCACATGGGTATAGCCAGAGGAGGGCTGGTTATAGGATCAGTGGTATCTGCATCAGTATAATAACACCCAGCACTATATAATGACACAGTAGTGACACTGGCACATGTGTATAGCCAGAGGAGGGCTGGTTATAGGGTTAGTGGTATCTGCATCAGTATAATAACACCCAGCACTATATAATGACACAGTAGCGACACTGGCACATGGGTATAGCCAGAGGAGGGCTGGTTATAGGATCAGTGGTATCTGCATCAGTATAATAACACCCAGCACTATATAATGACACAGTAGTGACACTGGCACATGCATATAGCCAGAGGAGGGCTGGTTATAGGGTCAGTGGTATCTGCATCAGTATAATAACACCTAGCACTATATAATGACACAGTAGTGACACTGGCACGTGGGTATAGCCAGAGGAGGGCTGGTTATAGGATCAGTGGTATCTGCATCAGTATAATAACACCCAGCACTATATAATGACACAGTAGTGACACTGGCACATGGGTATAGCCAGAGGAGGACTGGTTATAGAATCAGTGGTATCTGCATCAGTATAATAACACCCAGCACTATATAATAACACAGTAGTGACACTGGCACATGGGTATAGCCAGAGGAGGGCTGGTTATAGAATCAGTGATATCTGCATCATTATAATAACACCCAGCACTATATAATGACACAGTAGTGACACTGGCACATGGGTATAGCCAGAGGAGGGCTGGTTATAGAATCAGTGGTATCTGCATCAGTATAATAACACCCAGCACTATATAATGACACAGTAGTGACACTGGCACATGGGTATAGCCAGAGGAGGGCTGGTTATAGGATCAGTGGTATCTGCATCAGTATAATAACACCAAGCACTATATAATGACACAGTAGTGACACTGGCACATGGGTATAGCCAGAGGAGGGCTGGTTATAGGGTCAGTGGTATCTCCATCAGTATAATAACACCCAGCACTATATAATGACACAGTAGTAACACTGGCACATGGGTATAGCCAGAGAAGGGCTGGTTATAGGATCAGTGGTATCTGCATCAGTATAATAACACCCAGCACTATGTAATGACACAGTAGTGATACTGGCTCATGGGTATAGCCAGAGGAGGGCTGGTTATAGAGTTAGTGGTATCTGCATCAGTATAATAACATTCAGCACTATATAATGGCACAGTATTTACACTGGCACATGGGTATAGCCAGAGGAGGGCTGGTTATAGGGTCAGTGGTATCTGCATCAGTATAATAACACCCAGCACTATATAATGACACAGTAGTGACACTGGCTCATGGGTATAGCCAGAGGAGGGCTGGTTATATGATCAGTGGTATCTGCATCAGTATATAACACCCAGCACTATATAATTGACACAGTAGTGACACTGGCACATGGGTATAGCCAGAGGAGGGCTGGTTATAGGATCAGTGGTATCTGCATCAGTATAATAACACCCAGCACTATATAATGACACAGTAGTGACACTGGCACATGGGTATAGCCAGAGGAGGGCTGGTTATAGGATCAGTGGTATCTGCATCAGTATAATAACACCCAGCACTATATAATGACACAGTAGTGACACTGGCACATGGGTATAGCCAGAGGAGGGCTGGTTATAGGGAAGTGGTATCTGCAGCAGTAGAATAACACCCAGCACTATATAATGACACAGTAGTGACACTGGCACATGGGTATAGCCAGAGGAGGGCTGGTTATAGGATCAGTGATATCTGGCATCAGTATAATAACACCCAGCACTGTTATAATGACACAGTAGTGACACTGGCACATGGGTATAGCCAGAGGAGGGCTGGTTATATGATCAGTGGTATCTGCATCAGTATAATAACACCCAGCACTATATAATGACACAGTAGTGACACTGGCACATGGGTATAGCCAGAGGAGGGCTGGTTTATAGGATCAGTGATATCTGCATCAGTATAATAACACCCCAGCACTGTATAATGACACAGTAGTGACACGGGCACATGGGTATAGCCAGAGGAGGGCTGGTTATATGATCAGTGGTATCTGCTCAGTATAATAAGACCCAAGCACTATATAATGACCCAGTAGTGACACTGGCACATGGGTATAGCCAGAGAGGGCTGGTTATAGGATCAGTGATATCTGCATCAGTATAATAACACCGCAGCACTGTATAATGAACAGTAGTGACACTGGCACATGGGTATAGCCAGAGGAGGGGCTGGTTATATGATCAGTGGTAGTCTGCATCAGTATAATAACACCCAGCACTATATAATGACACAGTAGTGACACTGGCACATGGGTATAGCCAGAGGAGGGCTGGTTATAGGGTCAGTTGTATCTGCATCAGTATAATAACACCCAGCACTATATAAGTGACACAGTAGTGACACTGGCACATGGGTATAGCCAGAGGAGGGCTGGTTATAGGATCAGTGGTATCTGCATCAGTATAATAACACCCAGCACTATATAATGACACAGTAGTGACACTGGCACATGGTATAGTCAGAGGAGGGCTGGTTATAGGATCAGTGGTATCTGCATCAGTATAATAACACCCAGCACTATATAATGACACAGTAGTGACACTGGCACATGGGTATAGCCAGAGGAGGGCTGGTTATAGGATCAGTGGTATCTGCATCAGTATAATAACACCCAGCACTATATAATGACACAGTAGTGACACTGGCACATGTGTATATCCAGAGGAGGACTGGTCATAGGATCAGTGGTATCTGCATCTGTATAATAACACCCAGCACTATATAATGACACAGTAGTGACACTGGCACATGGGTATAGCCAGAGGAGGGCTGGTTATAGGGTCAGTGGTATCTGCATCAGTATAATAACACCCAGCACTATATAATGGACACAGTAGTGACATTGGCACATGTGTATAGCCAGAGGAGGGCTGGTTATAGGATCAGTGGTATCTGCATCAGTATAATAACACCCAGCACTATATAAGACACAGTCGTGACACTGGCACATGGGTATAGCCAGAGGAGGGCTGGTTATAGGATCAGTGGTTATCTGCATCAGTATAATAACACCAAGCACTATATAATGACACAGTAGTGGACACTGGCACATGGGTATAGCCAAGAGGAGGGCTGGTTATAGGATCAGTGGTATCTGCATTAGTATAAAACACCCAGCACTATATAATGATACAGTAGTGACACTGGCACATGGGTATAGACAGAGGAGGGCTGGTTATAGGATCAGTGGTATCTGCATTAGTATAAAACACCCAGCACTATATAATGATACAGTAGTGACACTGGCACATGGGTATAGACAGAGGAGGGCTGGTTATAGGATCAGTGGTATCTGCATCAGTATAATAACACCCAGCTCTATACAAATACACTGTAGTGACACTGGCACATGGGTATAGCCAGAGGAGGGCTGGTTATAGGATCAGTGGTATCTGCATCAGTATAATAACACCCAGCGCTATAAAATAATGTTTTTAATTTCTAATGTACCTTGGTGTCCTTCACTAAGGTCTATACTTTGGAAAATGCCCGCCACAGCCTTTGTCTGTGCCTATCCCTGCTCAGATTGTTATCAATTGTCTTCAATTTCTTAAAAATAGAAGAAAAAAATAATTGCTATGCAGAATAGTTTTATTCAGTCAGTTAATAACTCAGTATCCGGATGAGATAATGAGAATATATATTTATATTAGAAAGAAGTAAATGGTTACAATGAGGCAATATCACATTCATGCATTCAATGCAGATAAAGGGCACAACTATTGCACAGATGTTCATGAAATGACCAATGAACAAATCATAATAGGATTTAACCAATAATAGGAACTTAAACTAGATGATTAGGGTCAGTGATCAATATTTGCTTAAAGGGACATATATACATTTAAAGGGACTCTAAACACAAATTGTAAAATACATGATTTTAAACCTTCATATCTGAGAATTATTTTGCAATGAAAACTTCAGCTTTATTTTGTCAAATGAGTATATTGTTTTTGTTTATTCATTTCAATGATTTCCCTGTCCCCCAGAACAAAATAATCCTTGCTAACCAATCACAAACTAATATTCAGATATGGCACAATCTCTCACCTAGATTACGAGTTCTGCGTTAGCTTTAAAAAGCAGCATTAAGGGGGCCTAACGCTGCTTTTTAACGCCCGCTGGTATTACGAGTCAGACAGGAAAGGGTCTACCGCTCACTTTTTTTCTGCGTCTTTTTCATACCGCAAATCCCCTTACGTCAATTGCGTATCCTATCTTTTTAATGGGATTTGGCTAACGCTGGTATTACAAGTCTTGGAAGAAGTGAGTGGTACAGCCTCTACCTTCAAGACTCCTACCGCATATAAAAATCAGTAGTTAACAGTTTTATGGGCTAACTCCGGAACATAAAGCTCTTAACTACAGTGCTACAAAGTACACTAACACACATAAACTACCTATTAACCCCTAAACCGAGGCCCCCCACATCGTAAACACTAAAATAAATATTTTTAACCCCTAATCTGCCGACCGGACATAGCCGCCACCTACATTATACCTATGAACCCCTAATCTGCTGCCCCTAACATTGCCGACACCTACATTATATTTCTTAACCCCTAATCTGCCGCCCCCAACGTCGCCGCCACCTACCTACACTTATTAAAACCTAATCTGCCGACCGGACATCGCCGCCACTATAATAAATGTATTAACGCCTAAGCCGCCGCACTCCCGCTTCGCAATCACTATACAATTGACCTCGCATTCCAATCAGCCAATCGGATTGAACTTCAATCCGATTGGCTGATTAAATTAACCAATCAGATTTTTCCTACCTTAATTCCGATTGGCTGATAGAATCCTATCAGCCAATCGGAATTTGAGGGACGCCATCTTGGATGACGCCATTTAAAGGAACCTTCATTCTTTGTAAAGACTTCGATTGAAGAGGATGGCTCCGCATCGGCTGGATAGAAGATGGCTCCGCTCCGGAAGGATGAAGATAGAAGATGCCGCCCTTGATGAAGACATCTGCCGGTCTGGATGTCCTCTTCTGCCCGGATAGGATGAAGACTTCTGCCGGTCCGGATGTCCTCTTCTGTCCCATCGGTGCCTGGCTAAGTGAACACGGCTCAAGGTAGGGTGATCTTCAATGGGGTATTGTTAGGTTTTTTTAAGGGGGGATCGGGTGGGTTTTAGAGTAGGGGTGTGTGGGTGGTGGGTTGTAATGTTGGGGGGGTATTGTATTTCTTTTTTTTTAAAAGAGCTGATTACTTTGGGGCAATTCCCCGCAAAAAGCCCCTTTAAGGGCTGGTAAAAGAGCTGATTACTTTGTAATTTAGTTTAGGATAGGGAATTTTATTATTTTGGGGGGCTTTTTTATTTTATTAGGGGGCTTAGATTAGGTGTAATTAGATTAAACTTCTTGTAATATTTTTTTATTTTTGTAATTTAGTGTTTGTTTTTTGTAATATAGTTTAGTTTATTTAATTGTATTTTATTTTAGATAATTGTATATAATTTATTTAATTAATTTATTGATAGTGTAGTGTTAGGTGTATTTGTAACTTAGGTTAGGATTTATTTTACAGGTAATTTTGTAATTATTTTTAATAGGTAGCCATTAAATAGTTATTAACTATTTAATAGCTATTGTACCTAGTTAAAATAAATACAAAGTTGCCTGTAAAATAAATATAAATCCTAAAATAGCTACAATATAACTATTAGTTATATTGTAGCTATAATAGGGTTTATTTTACAGGTAAGTATTTAGTTTTATATAGGAATAATTTATTTTATTATAGAAATTTTATTTAGATTTATTAAAAATAGATTTAAATTAGAGGGTGTGAGGGTTAGGGTTAGACTTAGGTTTAGGGGTTAATACATTTAATATAGTAGCGGCGACGTTGGGGGCAGCAGATTAGGGGTTAATAAATATAATATAGGTGTCGGCGATGTTAGGGGCAGCAGATTAGGGGTTCATAGGGATAATGTAGGTGGCGGCGGTGTCCGGAGCGGCAGATTAGGGGTTAATAGTATAATGCAGGTAGCGACGATGTTGGGGGCAGAAGATTAGAGGTTAATAAGTGTAAGATTAGGGGTGTTTAGACTCGGGGTTCATGTTAGGGTGTTAGGTGTAGACTTAGAAATTATTTTCCCATAGGAAACAATGGGGCTGCGTTAAGAGGTGAACGCTGCTTTTTTGCAGGTGTTAGGTTTTTTCCAGCTGAATCAGCCCCATTGTATCCTATGGGGAAATTGTGCACGAGCACGTTTTAGCCAGCTTACCGCTACCGTAAGCAACGCTGGTATTACAGGTAGAAGTGGTGCTAAATTTGCTCAACTCTCACTTTTCTGAGGCTAACGCAGCCATTCAGAAAACTTGTAATACCAGCATTATTTAAAGTGTGCGCTGGAAAAAAAAGGCTCGTTAGCAACGCTAGTCTTTACCGACAAAACTTGTAATCTAGGCGTCTGTTTGCACACGTGCAGTTGAGAGATACTAGGGAATCCTGCCTTTATCTTTTCCCTTAAATTGTCAGTCTACAATAGTTTTTTATTGTTTTAAAAGATAGATAATCCCTTTATTACCCATTCCCCAGTTTTGCATATCAACACTGTTATATTGATATACTTTATACCTCTGTGATTACCTTGTTTCCAAATATCTTCTGACAGTCACATGCCTATTTATTTATTATATATTGACTTGCATTTAGTACTGTGTTGTGCTAAATCTTAAATAAGTTCTCGGGTGTGAACACATTGTTATCTATATGGTCCACATGAACTAGCAGTCTCCTGTTTATTACCCATTCCCCAGTTTTGCATATCAACACTGTTATATTGATATACTTTATACCTCTGTGATTACCTTGTTTCCAAACATCTTCTGACAGTCACATGCCTATTTATTTATTATATATTGACTTGCATTTAGTACTGTGTTGTGCTAAATCTTAAATAAGTTCTCGGGTGTGAACACATTGTTATCTATATGGTCCACATGAACTAGCAGTCTCCTGTTGTGAAAAGCAAATAAAAAAGCATGTGATTAAGAGGCTGTTAATAGAGCCTTTGAAACAGGCAGAAATTTAGAGGTTTAGATGTTATAAAGTATAATAATCTAACAATGTTGGTTGCGTAAAGCTGGAGAAAGGGTAGTAAAGGCATTAGCTATATTTTTATACAATAACAATTTTAATGTAGACTGTCCCTTTAAGGTGGTTACCGTTTAGCACTGATTCAGCTTAGTTACTATGGCAAAGAATGATTCTCCTATCATAATTGTTAATGCAATACTGATAATCCACCCTTTACAAACATTTGACTGCTGAGAATCTTAGGGGGAGGGTGAAGTAAACAAATGCTCACATAAATTGCCTGAAAGTATTAACCCCAACCTCCCTGGGAAAAAGTGAAACAAGCACAATTTTTAGATATGTTTTTACAGCAAATAAATAATGAATGTATATTGCAATAATGTTTCACTTGTAATAATGAGAACCTTTTTATACATTGTTGAAATGTCAAGTTTAATGGTACTTTAAACAAGATGATTAGGGTCAGTGACCCATATTTGCTTAACGGGACATATACGTTCCAATTAAACCTTTATTGATCAGATAGAGCATGTGGTTTTTAGAGCAATTTCAATTCACTACTATTAGCAAATTGACTTTATTCTCTTTCTATCATGGGTCAGTGACAGTTGTGAGGTCTGGCACGAGATAGGGAGCACGAGGTACACAGCATGCAAGCTTATTGAGAAAGGCTGTGAGAAAGGCTGTGGCGCGAGATAGGGCGTGACAGGTACACAGCATGCAAGCTGATTGAGAAAGGCTATGGCGCAAGATAGGCAGCGCGAGCTACTCACTTGAAAAAGCCCATACATACGGGTGAAACGCGTAGAAGTAAGGAGTTGCTCGTTTACCAGAACTTAACTCACTAGGTACCTAGTAATTGCCCGCGCGTATATCACGCTAAGAGCGGGTGTCCATTCATACCTTCAGTATTGCCTCTGTTTGCAAGAGTACTGACGAGGATCCAGACAACTATTTACAAGCAGGAAGCTGTGAGTATTGGAGGCCGAAGGCTACAGTCCGGCAGGTTACTCACACGCAGAGAGCGGCGTGCCTCAGCCGGTCACTTTTCCACGGAGGGAGTGGTGTATCCTGTGCCGGAGACTAGGAGCTGCAGTATACAGGGCTGCCCATACGCAAGGAGCGTGTTGCTACAAAGGACCACAGAATCTCGGACGGACCACAGCAGCATTTGGTTACAGCTGCTGCAACTATCCGTGAGTTAAAGCTACACATATAACAAAGTAAGGATACAAAGTATTCAAAATAAGAACATTTTGCCGTTATTAAAATACCAATCATTTTAGTTATAATCACAGAGCCAAGTCTCACATATAATATACCCTAATAAACAAAAGGGATTCCATCTGTTGAAGATATATTATGGACTAAGCGGAATAGAGACGGTCTTTTATGCTCTGGAATATATTTGCTTTTAAGGTTCATAAGAATTTTATTTTTAAAGCGCTTTATTATCATTATTCATCAGGGTGGTATTCCATAAATTATAAGTTGATTATATCATGTCAAACACTTTATGCGACTGTCAATTGTTTTTATGATTTTATGTATTGCACCTTAATAGGGAACGTTCCCACCAGTAAACAATTTATAAAATTAATACTGTCTTGGAGATTTCTTACATTTGCTAATTATATCGTATTCAAAAATCTGAATCAATTAGGTGTGTTAAGTATACCTAGCTTCTAGCGCCCTCTCATTTTACCACATTGAGAAAGGCTGTGAGAAAGGCTGTGGCGCGAGATAGGGCGTGACAGGTACACAGCATGCAAGCTGATTGAGAAAGGCTATGGCGCAAGATAGGCAGCGCAAGCTACTCACCATCCTATATAATAAAAGGCACCGAGCTTCACATTAAAAAAAAAACTGTGCCAGAACTGAAAAGAGAGGGGGGAGAAAGAGCACAAAAGAGAGGGGGGAGAAAGAGCACAAAAGAGAGGGGGGAGAAAGAGCACAAAAGAGAGGGGGAGAAAGAGCATAAAAGAGAGGGAGGAGAAAGAGCATAAAAGAGAGGGAGGAGAAAGAGCACAAAAGAGAGGGGTGAGAAAGAGCACAAAAGAGAGGGGGGAGAAAGAGCACAAAAGAGAGGGGGGAGAAAGAGCACAAAAGAGAGGGGGGAGAAAGAGCACAAAAGAGAGGGGGGAGAAAGAGCACAAAAGAGAGGGGGGAAAGAGCACAAAAGAGAGGGGGGGAGAAAGAGCACAAAAGAGAGGGGGGAGAAAGAGCACAAAAGAGAGGGGGGAGAAAGAGCATATAAGAGAGGGGGGAGAAAGAGCATAAAAGAGAGGGGGCGGAGTGAGCACAAAAGAGAGGGGGGAGAGTGAGCACCAAAGAGATGGGAGAGAGTGAGCACAAAAGAGAGGGGGGAGAGTGAGCACAAAAGAGAGGGGGGAGAGTGAGCACAAAAGAGAGGGGGGAGAAAGAGCATAAAAGAGAGGGGGGAGAAAGAGCATAAAAGAGAGGGGGGAGAAAGAGCATAAAAGAGAGGGGAGAGAGTGAGCACAAAAGAGAGGGGCGAGAGTGAGCACAAAAGAGAGGGGGAGAGTGAGCACAAAAGAGACGGGAGAGAGTGAGCACAAAAGAGAGGGGAGGGAGAGAGAAGGGGGAGAGTGAGCAGAAAAGAGAGAGGAGAGAGTGAGCACAAAAGAGAGGGGGGAGAGTGAGCACAAAAGAGAGGGGGGAGAGTGAGCACAAAAGAGAGGAGGGAGAGTGAGCACAAAAGAGAGGGGGGAGAGTGAGCACAAAAGAGAGGGGTGGAGAGTGAGCACAAAAGAGAGGGGGGTAGTGAGCAAAAAAGAGAGGGGGGAGAGTGAGCACAAAAGAGAGGGGGGAAGAGTGAGCACAAAAGAGAGGGGGGAGTGAGCACAAAAGAGAGGGGGGAGAGTAAGCACAAAAGAGAGGGTGGGGGAGAGTGAGCATAAAAGAGAGGGGGGAGAGTGAGCACAAAAGAGAGGGGGAAAGAGAGAGAGCAAAAAGAGGGGGGAGAGAGCAAAAGAAGGGGGAGAGAGAGCAAAAGAGGGGGAGAGAAAGAACAAAAGAGAGCGGAGAGAGAGAGAGCACAAAAGAGGGGGAGAGAGATAGCACAAAAGAGGGGGAGAGAGAGCTCAAAAGACAGGGGGAGAGAAGAGAGAGCAAAAGAGAGCAGAGAGAGAGCAAAAGAGGGGGGAGAGAGAGAGCAAAAGAGGGGGAGAGAAAGAACAAAAGAGGGGGGAGAGAGAGCAAAAGAGGGGGAGAGAAAGAGCAAAAGAGAGTGGAGAGAGAGCACAAAAGATGGGGGAGAGAGAGCTCAAAAGAGAGGGGGAGAGAGAGAGCGCAAAAGAGGGGGGAGAGAGCAAAAGAGGGGGAGAGAGAGAGCACAAGAGGGGAGAGAGAGAGCAAAAGAGTGGGGGAGAGAGAGAGCACAAGAGGGGAGAGAGAGAGCAAAAGAGGGGGGAGAGAGAGCTCAAAAGAGAGGGGAGAGAGAGAGCTCAAAAGAGAGGGGGGAGAGAGAGAGCGCAAAAGAGAGTGGGGAGAGAGAGGGAGCAAGGGTTGGAATTGCAGTACTTAAACAATTGGCCCGTGTACACGGGCTTTAGGACTAGTAAAAAATAAATGATGTTAAAGCATTTCAAAATGTCTCATTATTAGTGACTTGTAAGACTACTTAAATATCCTGGTCAGTATATTTATCTTATCTCCTTTAATTGTGGCCAGTAGGAGCTAATTATAGGTAACAGAATTTGTTTTTCAGTTCTTTAGCCAGCATGAAACATGCACAAGGGTAACAAAAAAGCAAGGCATTTTATAGCAAATGCATGTAATAAAGGTATATTGCAAATTTAAACATTTTATATTGCAAACATTTTTTTGCCCCTTTAAGTCACACCACTATGGTACTAATAGATTTGAAAGAAATAGAAAAGAAAGCTTAACACCATCAAAGTTGAAGGTTTCATGTAACAAACTTTAATAGGTTGGAATATGGGCTAAAAAGGCTAAAATATATTTTCAAGAGGTAAAAAAAAATATTGAATTATAAAACTGAAAAAGAGAAAGTAAAAGAATGCAGAGTCTGCCCATCCTGACAACCTAAAAGATGCATTTAGATGAGTTAGCAGTGGTGTGGATGGATATGGATTGCAACTGTTAATTATGAAAGTCACGACTAAGCGATCTCCTTTAAAAACACAATTTTAATAATGCCTGTACTGCTATTGGCAATTATGACCTTGTGACTGTGATTTACTTTAAAATCAGCCAATAGAATGCAAGCTCAATCCTATTGGCTGATTGGACCAGCCAATAGGATTGAAGTTCAATCCTATCGGCTGATTGCTTCAACCAATAGCATTTTTCCTACCTTAATTCCGATTGGCTGATAGAATTTTATCAGCCAATCAGAATTGAAGGGACGCCATCTTGGATGACATCACTTAAAGGACCCGTCATTGTTGAAGAAGACTCCGGATGAAGAGGACTCTCCGCGTTGGATGTCTTGAAGATGGACCCGCTCCGTGCCGGATGGATGAATATAGAAGATGTCGTCTGGATGAAGACTTCTGCCCGTCTGGAGGACCTCTTCTGCCCGGCTTGGATGAAGACTTCTGCCCATCTGGAGGACCACTTCACCCAGCTTCGTTGAGGACTTCGGCCAGGTTGGGTGAAGACGTCTCAAGGTAGGGTGATCTTCAAGGGGTTAGTGTTAGGTTTTTTAAGGGGCGATTGGGTGGGTTTTAGAGTAGGGTTGGTTGGGTAGGTGGTGGGTTTTAATGTTGGGGGGGTTGTAATTTTTTTTTTACAGGTAAAAGAGCTGATTACTTTGGGGCAATGCCCCGCAAAAGGCCCTTTTAAGGGCTATTTGTAATTTAGTGTAGGGTAGGGCTTTTTTTTATTTGGGGGGGCTTTTTTATTTTGTTTAGGGATATTAGAGTAGGTGTAATTAGTTTAAAAATCTTGTAATTATTTTATTATTTTCTGTAATTTAGTGTTTGTTTTTTTTTGGACTTTAGATAATTTTATTTAATTGTAGTTAATTTAGGGAATTAATTTAATTATAGTGTAGTGTTAGGTGTAATTGTAACTTAGGTTAGGTTTTATTTTACAGGTATATTTGTATTTATTTTAACTAGGAAGTTATTAAATACAAAGTTGCCTGTAAAATAAAAATAAACCCTAAGCTAGCTACAATGTAACTATTAGTTATATTGTAGCTAGCTTAGGGTTTATTTTACAGGTAAGTATTTAGTTTTAAATAGGAATAATTTATTTAATGCTAGGAATATTTATTTAGATTTATTTAAATTATATTTAAGTTAGGGGGTGTTAGGGTTAGGGTTAGACTTAGGTTTAGGGGTTAATAAATTTAATATAGTGGTGGCAGTGTAGGGGGAGCAGATTAGGGGTTAATAAATTTAATATAGTGGCGGCTGTGTAGGGGGGCAGATTAGGGGTTAATAAGTATAATGTAGGTGGTGGTGGGCTCCGGCAGTGGCGGTTTAGGGGTAAACAATTTATTTAGTTGCGGTGGGCTCCAGGAGTGGCGGTTTAGGGGTAAACAATTTATTTAGTTGCGGTGGGCCCTGGGAGCGGCGGTTTCGGGGTTAAACAATTTATTTAGTTGCGGTGAACTAATGCCCTCTAGTGATCAAAATGCATTCAGATTATAGGAAGTCTTCAAGGTCTAAGAAATTAGCATATGAACCTCCTAGGTTTAGCTTTCAACTAAGAATACCAAGAGAACAAAGCAAAACTTGTGATAAAAGTAAATTGGAAAGTTGTTTAAAATTACATTCCCTATTTAAATCATGAAAGGTTTTTTTGGACTTGACTGTCCCTTTAAGTTTAGGATTGTGGTTACAGTAAGTAGTTAAGGTAAGAATCAGGGTTACAGTTAGGGGTTAAGGTTAGGATAAGGGTTACAGTTAGGAGTTAAGGTTAGGATCAAGGTTACTGTTAGGGGTTAAGGTTAGGAATCAGGTTACAGTTAGGAGTTAAGGTTAGGATCGGAGTTACAGTTAGGGGTTAAGTTTAGAATTGGGGTTGCAGTTAGGGGTTAAGGTTAAGATCGGGGTTACAGTTAGAGGTTAATGTAAGAAATGGGCTTAGTGCTGAGATTACCAGTAGGGGTTAGGGAAAGAGTTTAAGGATTTAGGACGACTGCTGCATGGTTAACCTTTTGATGCCATAACTTGAAATGGGTTAACATAAATTGCCTCCACTGCCAGAATACTTTTACCATGAAAATGTATTATTATTATTATTATTATTATTCTTTATTTATAAAGCGCCAACAGATTCTGCAGCGCTGCCCATGGGTACAAAGATAAAAGTGCAACGGAGAAACAATACAGTACAATAAAATACAACATTTTACAGACATATACAGGTGGAATTGAGGTCCCTATTCCTGCGGGAACTTATAATCTAGATGGGTAGGAGGACGTGAAACAGGAGGTGGGGACTGCAAAGGTGAGAATGATATTAGTGCGGATATCGATAACTGTTAGGTAAGTGAAATTTATTTGTTACTGAGTCGGGTGAAAAGCTTCCCTGAACAAAAAGGTCTTTTGGGAGAGTTTAAAAGAGGAGAGGTTAGGGGAAAGTCTGACAGCTCGAGGAAGTGTGTTCCAGAGGGTTGATGCCACACGAGAGAGAAGTCCTGTAGTCTAGCATGAGAGGAGGTGATGGTAGAGGACGCAAGGAGCAGGTCATTGTTGGATCTTAGGGGGCGGGCTGGAATATATTTGTTGATAAATGAGGACAGGTAGGGTGGGGCAGCATTGGTGAGGGCTTTGTAGGTCAGGGTGAGAATTTTGAATTTAAAGGGACAGTCTAGTCAAAAATAAACTTTCATGATTCAGATAGAAAAAAAATTCCAATTTACTTTTATAACCAATTTTGCTTTGTTCTTTTGGTATTCTTAGTTGAAAGCTAAACCTAGAAGGTTCATATGCTAATTTCTAAGCCATTGAAGGCCACCTCTTCACTCAGGGCATTTTGACTAGTTTTTCACCACTAGAGGGTGTTAGTTCATGTATGTCATATAGATAACACTGTGCTCACGCACGTGAAGTTCCAATGAGCCAGTTTTGATTGGCTAAAATGGATGTCTGTCAAAAGAACTGAAATAAGGGGGCAGTTTGCAGAGGCTTAGATACAGGATAATCTCTGAGGTAAAAAGTGTATTTATATAACTGTGTTGGTTATGCAAAACTAGGGTTTGGGTAATAAAGGGATTATCTATCTTTTTAAACAATAAAAATTCTGGTGTAGACTGTCCCTTTAACTCTGCTATGACTGGGGAGCCAGTGAAGAGACTCACAGAGAGGTGCAGCAGAAACAGAGTGTCGAGAGAGGTGGATTAGCCTGGCATATGCATTTAGGATGGATTGAAGGGGAGATAGGCGGGAGACAGGGAGGCCAGTTAGTAGGTTATTACAGTAGTCAAGTCGGGAAATTACCAGGGAGTGGATTAGCTGTTTAGTAGTTTCAGCGCTCAGAAACGGATGAATTTTGTAGATATTGCACAGGTGGTTGCGGCAGGATGAAGAGAGCAATTGGATGGGGAATGAAGGACAGATTTGAGTCAAGTGTGACTCCAAGGCAGCAGACTTGGAGTGATGGGGAGATAGGGGTACCTCCAACAGCGACAGCAAAAATTAAAAACTGGAGTAAAGTTAGAAGGGGGATTAGAAGTAGTTCGGTCTTGGACATGTTTATTTTTAGATGGTGATAGGCCATCCAGGATGAAATGCCAGATAAGCAGTCACTGATGTGAGAATTGACAGAAGGAGGTAGTACAGGGGTGGACTGGTAGATCTGAGTAACATCAGCATAAAGATGATAGTTGAAGCCATAGCTGTTGATAAGTTTACCCAGTGAAGAAGTGTAAATAGAGAAGAGTAGAGGACCCAGGACAGAGCCTTGAGGTACTCCAACAGACTGAGGCAATAGAGAGGAGGAGTCACTAGCAAAAGAGACGGAGAAGGATCTGAGAGATAAGAGTGAATCCAGGAGAGGGCAGTGTCACAGAGCCCAAGAGAGCTGAGAGTCCGTAGGAGGAGGGGATGGTCAACAGTGTTAAAGGCAGCAGAGAGGTCAAGTAAGATGAGTATAGAGTAGAAGCCTTTGTTTTTAGCAGAAAGGAGATCGTTAGTAACCTTGGTGAGGGCAGTCTCAGTTGAGTGTTTGGGACGGAAGCCAGATTGCAGGGGGTCAAGCAATAAGTTGGAGGACAGGAAGTGGGTTAGGTGATCGAAAAATAGTTTGTCAAGGATTTTTGAAGCTAGCGGGAGCAGTGATAGGGGGCGGTAGTTTGCAGAAGAGTTAGGGTCAAGGTAGGGTTTTTTGAGGATGGGGTGACCTTTGCATGTTTGAAGGAGGCAGGGAATGAGCCAGTAGAAAGGGATATGTTGAATATGTGAGTAAGAGCTGGAGTGAGGGTGGGAGACAGTGGTTGGGAGGAGGGTGCAGAGAGTGGCAAAGGGGGTGACTGGGAGCGAAGTTGGGAGATTACAGGCTTGTGTTGGGATGTTTCTTTGGATGGTAAGAGTTTTATTGAAAAAGTAGTCAACCAGGTCTTGAGCACTGAATGCAGATGAGTGGGGTGGTGCAGGTGGGTAGGGGAGAGAGTTGAAAATGGAGAAGATTCTTTTAGGGTTTGAGGAGTGAGTGGATATAAGAGAAGAGAAGTAGGTTTGCTTAGCGAAGTGAAGGGCAGAGGTCTAAGAGTAAAGAATGAACTTATAGTGCATGAAATCAGGTTCAGTGCGGGATTTCCTCCAGACACATTCAGAAGTGCGGGAGCATTTTTTTTGTTGGCCTGTTTGCTGGGCGTGCTAGGGCTGCAGCTGACGATGTGGGGATTTGCAAAGTTGGGGAGGAGCGAGAGTATTAAGTGCAGAGGACAGAGTATTGTTATAGTGGGTTGTAGCAAGATCAGGGTAGGATATCGTGAAAGTGTGGTGAAGGTGTATTTGAATAAGGTTGGAGAGTTGGGGAGTGTCCACAGTGTGCAGATTTCTACAGGTTTGGCCACAGTATTATTGCCCAGCGGGAGGATCCCATAGTATTATGAACATTTGTGACTTACATTTTTTTTTAGTTAGTAAAGATATTAAGCAATATTTCAGCAATTGTTTGTCACATTAACCCAATTCTAGAGGATTACAATGATATAAGGCATCAGTTTATTATAATTTGCTTTGTTATGTGCAACCATTAATTCTACTTTATATAAATAAACCTATTTTTAGTTGTGCACATTAACTAATTATATTCTGGTTTATAGAATGGAAAATTGTGTATTATACATACCTCATCTTTCCCAGATCATGTATCAGGCTTTCAGTTTTAAGGCAGTTTGGGTCATTTTGGTCACGTAGGGCTATGTTAATATACCTATAAATGTAATGGTGTTGACAAGCAAGAGGATGAGGTGCACTCATGATCCATAGATAAGCCTGTTAAACATGGCAGGGGGGTCTGTTATACCTGGGGGCTATAATGACACTTGTTGTAAATTCCTGAGTATAAGCTTTGACAAGTAATGAAAGGGAAATCAGGCAGAAATCTTTTACATCTGCATGAAAAATACTTTGTGAAATCGTCTGCTTTTTAAATCAATACTCCAGTAAATGTCTGCATGTTGACAATATCGTTTTTTTTATGTGTGTATTTTTATAACAGCAGCAATATATAGAATATCTGCTGCCTCCACTGATATATGCAGAGTACAAAAGAAACGTAAAATAAAGCTTAATATAACACAGAATATAAATATATAAATGAATACTACAAAGCAAAGGTATTGCTGCAGCACAAATAAACCTATGTGATGCTCAGGTTAATGCTTTTATTCTAAATTGCAACAGATTTCTTTATGTTGCTATAGAAAATGTACCTTTCTAGAAGCTGCCATATACCCTTCTTTAAAACACAGGCCTTGATTCCATTCTTTCCAAAATCTTGCTCAATAGAGAGAAAAAAATGCCAATATTTAAAGTATTTGTTTATTTTTTCTTTCATGTCAAACACAGCCGGGTTTGATAACTCCCGGGATATTAGAATTCCATTTCCCCACAACGGCACCTTTAACGACTGATAATGGCAGTTGATCACTGAAAATCAAATTTATACATGAAAACTCTGTCCTCTCCTGACATCTCCTCTCTCTCTCTGCATGTCACAACTCTCATCAACTGACCAGTCCGCTCAATCCTCTTACTGGTCCAGCACTCTGTCCTCTCCTGACAATCTCCTCTCTCTCTCTGCATGTCACAACTCTCATCAACTGACCAGTCCGCTCAATCCTTATACTGGTCCAGCACTCTGTCCTCTCCTGACAATCTCCTCTCTCTCTGCATGTCACAACTCTCATCAACTGACCAGTCCGCTCAATCCTCATATTGGTCCAGCACTCTGTCCTCTCCTGACAATCTCCTCTCTCTCTCTCTCTCTCTGCATGTCACAACTCTCATCAACTGACCAGTCCGCTCAATCCTCATACTGGTCCAGCACTCTGTCCTCTCCTGACAATCTCCTCTCTCTCTCTCTCTGCATGTCACAACTCTCATCAACTGACCAGTCCACTCAATCCTCATACTGGTCCAGCACTCTGTCCTCTCCTGACAATCTCCTCTCTCTCTCTCTTTCTTTATGTCACAACTCTCATCAACTGACTAGTCCGCTCAATTCTCATACTGGTCCAGCACTCTGTCCTCTCCTGACAGTCTCCTCTCTCTCTCTCTCTCTCTCTCTCTCTCTGCATGTCACAACTCTCATCAACTGACCAGTCCGCTCAATCCTCATACTGGTCCAGCACTCTGTCCTCTCCTGACAATCTCCTCTCTCTATCTCTCTGCATGTCACAACTCTCATCAACTGACCAGTCCGCTCAATCCTCATACTGGTCCAACACTCTGTCCTCTCCTGACAATCTCCTCTCTATCTCTCTCAGCATGTCACAATTCTCAACAACTGACCAGTCTGATCATCCTCATACTGGTCCAGCATTCTGTCCTCTCCTGACAATCTTCTCTCTCTCTCTCTCTGCATGTCACAACTCTCATCAACTGACCAGTCTGCTCATCCTCATACTGGTCCAGCATTCTGTCCTCTCCTGGCAATCTCCTCTCTATCTCTCTCTGCATGTCACAACTCTCAACAACTGACCAGTCTGCTCATCCTCATACTGGTCCAGCATTCTGTCCTCTCCTGACAATCTTCTCTCTCTCTCTCTCTGCATGTCACAACTCTCAACAACTGACCAGTCTGATCATCCTCATACTGGTCCAGCATTCTGTCCTCTCCTGACAATCTTCTCTCTCTCTCTCTCTGCATGTCACAACTCTCATCAACTGACCAGTCTGCTCATCCTCATACTGGTCCAGCATTCTGTCCTCTCCTGACAATCTTCTCTCTCTCTCTCTCTGCATGTCACAACTCTCATCAACTGACCAGTCTGCTCATCCTCATACTGGTCCAGTATTCTGTCCTCTCCTGACAATCTTCTCTCTCTCTCTCTCTGCATGTCACAACTCTCAACAACTGACCAGTCTGCTCATCCTCATACTGGTCCAGCATTCTGCCCTGTCCTGACAGTCTCCTCTCTATCTCTCTCTGTGATACCACTCTCAATATATAATTTGGGGTAATTTGATCATCATCAAAAAAGGCCATTGCAGTTAGCATGGGTATTGCCATTTCTCTTTTTAGCTCAGATCATACACAAAACCAGTGGGCAGTATAGTTATCATTTATCTGTTGTGTGTTATCTGTGGGTGCTGAGCATTCATCAGATGCCTTTGGCTGTTGAATTTGATGTGTCCATTTTATTGTGTATTTTTAGTCGATAACTTGTGGTCGGGTGGCTGTTGTCCTTGTATCATTTGGGTGACTTTTTATGATATCTAATTTTTTTTTTCCAAATATAAGAATAGTGTTATTGTTTGCATTGTGATTACTCCAATATCAACAGGTGAATGAAGAGCTAAAAAACATCATCAACTAGATTAGAATTGAACTAACATTTTTTTCCTGAATTCTGAAGAAGGAAGACAAGCTTGCTCTTGCACCTCTGCATCACAGTAGATTGACAAACAGCTTATATTGTGATACTGACGCCAAAGGGTTTAGTGCAGCTAGTCTAATGCGTGTTTGGTTAGCGCACAAGCGATGAGTTTCAGGGTTTTTTTTGGACTGCACACTCCATTGAAGTCTATGGGGAGAAGAAGTTAATGCGGTAGCAATTTCGGAAGTCCTGCATTGGGTTTCGCTTTCATGCTTTTTACTTTTTAACTTTTAATACGTGCACTAACCAGGCCACGTTAAAAGTTTACTTTGAGCACAGTTAACTTGCAAGTGAAAAAATCTGTCCCAGATTAGGTAATAGGGTCGCTAGGGAAATGATAGTAAATGCTTTAAGTGTAATTGAATTTAATGCGCGTATGGATAGCAAGACTGTTACGCATGACAAAAAGTTGGACTAAACACCGCACAATTACTTTAAAAAGTACATTTACACTCATAATAACACTAACAAAAATTATTTAAAAAAATATTAGAACAAATATTGCATAAAAAGTTATAGGGGCTTAAAGAT
The DNA here is from genome assembly GCF_027579735.1 of Bombina bombina. NCBI lineage: Eukaryota > Metazoa > Chordata > Amphibia > Anura > Bombinatoridae > Bombina > Bombina bombina. The sequence goes on along the minus strand of NC_069501.1, from coordinate 1,251,767,632 downwards.
ATGAGGTCTCAGATGTAAGAAAAAAAGGCTGCAAAGGGCATACATAAAAAAAGTGCATTGGAGCCCTTTTCAGTCAAGTCTATCTATCTATCTATCTATCTATCTATCTATCTATCTATCTATCTATCTATCTATCTATCTATTGGGTACTTATAGAGCGCAAACTAATCACCCATTAGGGTATCAAGGCGCTAGTCAAGTAGCTGAAAACATGAAAAATCATATTTATGCAATATTCATATTTAAGTGTTTAACTATGTATGTACTGTAAATATATCACGTTCCAATGTTCTTCAATGTTCTAAGTATTTTTAAATAGAATTTCCTATATATACCTGTATATGTATCTCTACAAATAATCATATACGTGTGTGTATATATATATATATATATATATATATATATATATATTTATATATATATAAATATATATATATATATATATATATATATAGTCTGTTTCAATAAAGGACTGCACTCACTGGATTTAGATACAGGATTAAATATTTATTGTGGTAACGTTTCAGGGTTCGCAAACCCCTTCCTCAGACCAGACAAAAGTGCAAGTGAACAACGTGCAATATAAAGGTGCTAAGCCCCACCCATCAAGCAATTACTGAAAATTGCGCCAAAACTGTGTTGTCATGGCAACACCCTGGTTGCCAGGTTATCAATATAACACACAAATATATAGGTATGTCAACCTATAATTATATATACATCAATAAAACAATTATAAATTCATATCTACATGATATTCATAAATGGTGACATGAGTGAAACAAAGAGAGAAAAAAAAATATAGTGTATAGATATATCAATATATGCATATCACTGAGAATATTGGTTGACATATATCAGCATACTAATAAAGTCAGCACATAAAATTCAGCTGATAATATTCATTTATAACCTCGGTACCAGTTTATGGTCATATCTGCAGCAGTACTGCTTACTGCCCGTACGTCTCCAGGCAACCACTTGCGTGTGTTAGAGCAGGTGCGGATAAGCAAGATCAGAAATATTTCATAAGACATTTCATCACATGCATAACAAGCAAAGTGATTTATTTGCTCAACTGTTGCTGTGGACAGTATTACATCGGAAAGACGACCGACAACGCATGGCTAAGGATAGCCAATCACCGCTCGGCAATTCGGAGTGCCCTGGATAAGGGAGTGTCCGACCAACCAGTAGCAAAACATTTCCTACAGGCCAAACATAAAGTTACAGATCTAAGGTTTATCCTTGTCGACCATGTTCCCCCCCTGAAACGGGGAGGGGATCGTGACAGAACACTTCTCCAGATGGAATCAAGATGGATTCACCGACTGGGTACTCTACATCCAAGAGACCTGAATATGTCTAATGATTGGCACTGCTTCCTTTAATCACTGTGGAAAGGGATTATTATACCCTAAACATATTGCAAGACTTGTTTCTCTCAAATTCTATGAGACACGGGAATAAACAGCCCTGAGAATACTACAGCCGCGCGTAACTCACGCCCAGCCGCCTACGTCAACAGGCTATGCAAATTAGCCATGCTGACTGACACAGAGCGTCGCAAATGTCGGATCTTGCTTATCCGCACCTGTTCTAACACACGCAAGTGGTTGCCTGGAGACATACGGGCAGTAAGCAGTACTGCTGCAGTTATGACCATAAACGTGTACCGAGATACATTAATATGCAATTACGCATGTGTTTGGGTTTTCTTATTTACGCCATACAGACAATTCCCCGTCATATTTTAAACTCACTGAGGTGGTTCAAATACTGATTAACCTTGTCGTGGTTTGTGCAATCCATGCTGGGGTGTCAGTTAACCCAGATCCAATGTCGCTACAGTGTGCTTGTTTGACATAGAGATACCCTAAGATCAGTGTATATACTATGAGTGTTATAAATGATTATTATGAGCTGAATTTTATGTGCTGACTTTATTAGTATGCTGATATATGTCAACCAATATTCTCAGTGATATGCATATATTGATATATCTATACACTATATTTTTTTTCTCTGTTTGTTTCACTCATGTCACCATTTATGAATATCATGTAGATATGAATTGACACTTGTTTTATTGATGTATATATAATTATAGGTTACCATACATATAAATTTGTGTGTTATATTGATAACCTGGCAACCAGGGTGTTGCCATGACAACACAGTTTTGGCTCAATTTTCAGTAATTGTTTGATGGGTGGGGCTTAGCACCTTTATATTGCACGTTGTTCACTTGCACTTTTGTCTGGTCTGAGGAAGGGGTCTGCGAACCCCGAAACGTTACCACAATAAATATTTAATCCTGTATCTAAATCCAGTGAGTGCAGTCCTTCATTGAAACAGACTGTAAATAATACTGACTTAGCACCCTGGTTGATGACACAATTGTAGTTCCGATCAGCCAATAGAATGCGAGCTCAATCTGATTGGCTGATCGGATCAGCCAATCGGATTGAACTTGATTCTGATTGGCTGATTCCATCAGCCAATCAGAATATTCCTACCTTAATTCCGATTGGCTGATAGAATCCCATCAGCCAATCGGAATTCGAGGGACGCCATCTTGGATGACGTCATTTAAAGGAACCGTCATTCGTCGTTCAGTCGTCGGCCAGGATGGATGTTCCGCGGTGGAGGTCTTCAGGATGCTGCCGCTTCGCTCCGGATGGATGCCGCTTGGATGAAGACTTCAATCGGATGGAAGACCTCTTCTGCCCCGCTTGGATGAAGACTTCAGCCGGATCATGGACCTCTTCAGCCCCCCGCTTGGGCTTGGATCAGGACATCGGAGGAGCTCTTCTGGACGGATCGGTGTGATACCCGGTGAGGTGAAGACAAGGTAGGATGATCTTCAGGGGCTTAGTGTTAGGTTTATTTAAGGGGGGTTTGGGTTAGATTAGGGGTATGTGGGTGGTGGGTTGTAATGTTGGGGGGCTTGGGTATTGTATGTTTTTTTTTACAGGCAAAAGAGCTGTATTTCTTGGGGCATGCCCCGCAAAGGGCCCTGTTCAGGGCTGGTAAGGTAAAAGAGCTTTGAACTTTAGTAATTTAGAATAGGGTAGGGCATTTTTTTATTTTGGGGGGCTTTGTTATTTTATTAGGGGGCTTAGAGTAGGTGTAATTAGTTTAAAATTGTTGTAATATTTTTCTTATGTTTGTAAATATTTTTTATTTTTTGTAACTTAGTTCTTTTTTATTTTTTGTACTTTAGCTAGTTTATTTAATTGTATTTATTTGTAGCAAGTGTATTTAATTAATTTATTGATAGTGTAGTGTTAGGTTAATTGTAGGTAATTGTAGGTAGTTTATTTAATTAATTTATTGATAGTCTAGTGTTAGGTTTAATTGTAACTTAGGTTAGGATTTCTTTTACAGGTAAATTTGTAATTATTTTAACGATTTTAGCTATTAAATAGTTCTTAACTATTTAATAGCTATTGTACCTGGTTAAAATAAATACAAAGTTACCTGTAAAATAAATATTAATCCTAAAATAGCTATAATATAATTATAATTTATATTGTAGCTATATTAGGATTTATTTTACAGGTAAGTATTTAGCTTTAAATAGGAATAATTTATTTAATAAGAGTTAATTAATTTTGTTAGATTTAAATTATATTTAATTTAGGGGGGTGTTAGTGTTAGGGTTAGACTTAGCTTTAGGGGTTATTACATTTATTAGAATAGCGGTGAGCTCCGGTCTGCAGATTAGGGGTTAATAATTGAAGTTAGGTGCCGGCGATGTTAGGGAGGGCAGATTAGGGGTTAATACTATTTATTATAGGGTTAGTGAGGCGGATTAGGGGTTAATAACTTTATTATAGTAGTGCTCAGGTCCGGTCGGCAGATTAGGGGTTAATAAGTATAATATAGGGGTCGGCGGTGTTAGGGGCAGCAGATTAGGGGTACATAAGGATAACGTAGGTGGTGGTCGGCAGATTAGGGGTTAAAAAAATTTATTCGAGTGTCGGCGATGTGGGGGGACCTCGGTTTAGGGGTACATAGGTAGTTTATAGGTGTTAGTGTACTTTAGAGTACAGTAGTTAAGAGCTTTATGAACCGGCGTTAGCCCAGAAAGCTCTTAACTACTGACTTTTTTCCTGCGGCTGGAGTTTTGTCGTTAGATTTCTAACGCTCACTTCAGCCACGACTCTAAATACCGGAGTTAGAAAGATCCCATTGAAAAGATAGGATACGCAATTTACGTAAGGGGATCTGCGGTATGGAAAAGTCGCGGCTGAAAAGTGAGCGTTAGACCCTATTTTGAGTGACTCCAAATACCGGCGGTAGCCTAAAACCAGCGTTAGGAGCCTCTAACGCTGGTTTTCACGGCTAACGCCAAACTCCAAATCTAGGTGATAGATTTGCTAGGTAAATAAGCACATAGTAACTCTCAGGGGAAGCAGAGAACTGCTTGTTCAGAATAGAGACTGCTACTGAGCCAATCAGCAGCTCTATTTGCATTGCGGTAGTTTCTGCTTGAGATTAGTTTTGTAGCTACCAAGCGGTACTTTACCTTTATCTATTTGTTTTAAGCCTTGTGGGGGTTAAACACATACGGCTAGATTACGAGTTTTGTGTTACGAGCTGTGCGATGCTAACGAGCAGTTTTTTCTCACCGCTCACTTACATACAGCGCTGGTATTACGAGTTCTTACAAACCCGGCGTTAAAAGGCAAGAAGTGAGTGTAGAGCAAAATTTAGCTCCAAATCTCACTTCAATACCAGCGCTGCTTAAGTCAGCGGTGAGCTGGTGTAACGTGCTCGTGCACGATTTCCCCATAGAAATCAACGGGGATAGCCAGCTGAAAAAACGTCTAACACTTGCAAAAAAGCAGCGTATAACTCAGTAACGGAGCCCCATTGATTCCTATGGAGAAACACATTTATGTTTACACTTAACACCCTAACATGAACCCCGAGTCTAAACACCCCTAATCTTACACTTATTAAGCCCTAATCTGCCGCCCCCGACTTTGCCGACACCTGCATTATATTTATTAACCCCTAATCTGCCGCCCCCAACGTCGCCGCCACTATAATAAACATATTAACCCCTAAACCGCCACACTTCCGCCTAGAAAACATTAGTTAAATATTATCAACCCCTAATCTGCCGTCCCTAACATCGCCGCCACCTACCTACATTTATTAACACCTAATATGCCGCCCCCAACTTCACCGCCACTATATTAAAGTTATTAACCCCTAAACCTAAGTCTAACCCTAACCCTAACACCCCCTAACTTAAATATAATTTAAATAAATCTAAATAAAATTACTATCATTAACTAATAGTTACATTGTAGCTAGCTTAGGGTTTATTTTTATTTTACAGGCAAGTTTGTATTTATTTTAACTAGGTAGAATAGTTATTAAATAGTTATTAGCTATTTATTAACTACCTAGCTAAAATAAATACAAAAGTACCTGTAAAATAAAACCTAACCTAAGTTACACTAACACCTAACACTACACTATAATCAAATAAATTAACTAAATTAACAACAATTAAATCAATTAATTTAAATTAGCTAAAGTACAAAACCCCCCACTAAATTACAGAAAATAAAAAACAAATTACAGATATTTAAACTAATTACACCTAATCTAATAGCCCTATCAAAATAAAAAAATGCCCCCCCAAAATAAAAAAAAACCCTAGCCTAAACTAAACTACCAACAGCCCTTAAAAGGACCTTTTGCGGGGCATTGCCCCAAAGTAATCAGCTCTTTTACCTCAAAAAAAAAATACAAACAACCCCCCAACATTAAAACCCACCACCCAAACAACCAACCCCCCAAATAAAAACTAAAAAAAACGTAAGCTCTCCATTGCCCTGAAAAGGGCATTTGGATGGGCATTGCCCTTAAAAGGACAGTTATCTCTTTTGCAGGCCCAAAGTCCCTAACCTAAAAATAAAACCCACCCAATACACCCTTAAAAAAAGCCTAACACTAACCCCCTGAAGATCGACTTACCGGGAGAAGTCTTCATCCAAGCTGGGCCGAAGTCCTCAATGAAGAAAGAAGAAGTCAAAGCCGGGTGAAGTGGTCCTCCAGACGGGCAGAAGTCTTCATCCAGACGGCATCTTCTATCTTCATCCATCCAGCACGGAGCGGCTCCATCTTCAAGACATCCGACGCGGAGCATCCTCTTCAATCGACAACTAAAGATGAATAAAGGTACCTTTAAGTGACGTCATCCAAGATGGCGTCCCTTAGATTCCAATTGGCTGATAGAATTCAGAAAGGTAGAAAAATTCCTATTGGCTGATGCAATCAGCCAATAGGATTGAAGTTCAATCCTATTGGCTGATCAAGTCAGCCAATAGGATTGAGCTTGCATTCTATTGGCTGTTCCAATCAGCCAATAGAATGCAAGCTCAATCCTATTGAATGATGAATTCTATCAGCCAATCGGAATCTAAGGGACGCCATCTTGGATGACATCACTTACCTTACCTTCATTCATCTTTACTCGTCGGAAGAAGAGGATGCTCCGCGTCGGATGTCTTGAAGATGGACCCGCTCTGCGCCGGATGGATGAAGTTAGAAGATGCCGTCTGGATTAAGACTTCTGCCCGTCTGGAGGACCACTTCGCCCGGCTTGGATGAAGACTTCTCCCAGCTTCGTTGAGGACTTCGGCCCGGCTTGGATGAAGACTTCTCCTGGTAAGTCAGTCTTCAGGGGGTTAGTGTTAGATTTTTTTGGGTGGGTTTTATTTTTAGGTTAGGGACTTTAGGCCTGCAAAAGAGCTAACTGCCCTTTTAAGGGCAATGCCCATACAAATGCCCTTTTCAGGGCAATGGGGAGCTTAGGTTTTTTTAGTTAGGTTTTTATTTGGGGGGTTGGTTGTGTGGGTGGTGGGTTTTACTGTTGGGGGGATTGTTTGTATTTTTTTTGTCAGGTAAAAGAGCTGATTACTTTGGGGCAATGCCCCGCAAAAGGCCCTTTTAAGGGCTGTTGGTAGTTTACTTTAGGCTAGGGTTTTTTTTATTTTGGGGGGGCATTTTTTTATTTTGATAGGGCTATTAGATTAGGTGTAATTAGTTTAATATCTGTAATTTCTTTTTTATTTTCTGTAATGTAGTGTTTTTTGTACTTTAGCTAATTTAATTTAATTGATTTAATTGTTTTTAATTTAGTTAATTTATTTAATTATAGTGTAGTGTTAGGTGTTAGTGTAACTTAGGTTAGGTTTTATTTTACAGGTACTTTTGTATTTATTTTAGCTAGATAGTTATTAAATAGTTAATAACTATTTAACAACTATTCTACCTAGTTAAAATAAATACAAACTTGCCTGTAAAATAAAAATAAACCATAAGCTAGATACAATGTAAATATTAGTTATATTGTAGCTAGCTTAGGGTTTATTTTACAGGTAAGTATTTAGTTTTTTTTTTTAAATATATATTTTTTATTGAGGTATATTTAAAGGCATACATCAATCATAAAAAATATTTTTTTGCATCACATGTCACATACGGTAAGGCTTCAATGTTACAGGAATGGTGAAATAAACATAAAAGAAACGTAAAGACAACAATTTACATACCATGTAACCATTGTATATATAGGATGCCAATCATTTAGAAACCTTCAACATGACACCCTAGGCCACTCTCGGACCATCATAAATAATAAAAAACACTGAGATGAAAGAAGGCAATTATAAACAAAGGAGACCACTTTCGGATCTCATTAGGAAACCTCGATTTTATAGGGTTTTACAACATGCTTATATAAATTGTGTGTATATTAAATTATATTCTGTATAGATTAAACCTCGATTTTATAGGGTTTTATAACATGCTTAAAATTGTGTGTATATTAAAATATATTTTGTATAGATACTATTGTGAGGATAAAATCTGATACTATAAAGAGAACAGTAAAGGTGCGGCATAGACTAGATAAGCTGCATATTTAGCCCTCCTAGACTAGGAGGTTTATTATGGAGGGGGGGGAGGTTGTATAAATGTAACAGATAAATTGCGTGCTTGGCTGACACTGTGTTTAGCCTCAATAACTAAGCCTATAGACCTTACGCTATCCATATAGCTTATTTGGAATAGTATGAGTGTGGAGACCATAGATAGTGGTATTAGTGTGAGTCCAGCCCGCACTAAAAGCATATCTCATATTGTAAAGTAAAGTAAGGCCGCCCGGTCCAACATAACGATAACAACATATTATGATTATTACATATAATATCACCTACGTTCTGCTTGTCCCTCTACTATAATTTCAGAACATTTATAATAAGACATTAAATTTTGCTAATACACAAATTACTGGAGCTGTTTTGTAAAAACATAAACGCAGATCCAGCATCATATGTTGATATTCCCCTTATGACTCTGGTGACCCTAATCTGTATGCAGTCTACATATTACAACTGTAAATAAGAGTGCAAGTAAACTCAGACATCCCGGCCACAGACGTCCAAGCTCCCAAGCACACCCAAAACCAAAAACAGGAAAGGAATGTGTAACTAATGGCACCAAATCGGATAAGTTTGTGGTCATCCTTGTCTGTTATGAGTATAAGCCTGGTAAAGCATTAATGATGTATAACAGACAGGTACATATAGAGAAGTGTTAGGCGGGTGATCCAAAGGGGATACCTCAAAACAGGAATTTATACTGGGCTGTAGAGATTTCCACTGAAAGAGGTAGTAACAAATAAAATCTTTCATTATGAATACATACATTGACAAACAGAGCTTGGTCTGTAACAAAACTTTAGCTCAAGATATTTAGAAACTTGTCTTATAATCTCACAGAGGCAGGCCCACAATACTAATGTCCATTCCAGTAGGTTAGACTCCAGCAATAGGATCATTATAACTAGTAGGTTGGTAAACTCACTGAAGTGTTTGTAAGTGGACAGCAGTGTCAGTGAAACCTTTTACACATCTCTAGTGGTTGTAGACTAAGTTAGGTGGCAGTAAAGAACATTTTCTCAAACAAAACAAATATGAGGACCTGAATAACCATAAATGGTAGTGAATCATAAGAGCAGCATAGAAACAACAACAACAAACAAGATAGATGGCTTAAATGAAGCTGCAGATGAATACCTATCAAACTCATGTCTCCAATACCCATCCGACTCCAGATCTGTAGAATGTATGACTTTCAGCCAAAAGTCATATACGAGGCATGAGAGCTCTCCACAAAGTAGCGTTATAAAATGATACTGCTATCAGACTTAGAGAGCTGGAGGAGAGATAAGAATCCAAAACATCAAATAATGGTGTGAGATCTGAAAAAATAGAGAGCTTAGCAAACATGCAAACATATATTAAATGATATTGATAACATTTCCCTCTAGCAACACTATTGTCCTTGTATCAACAACATATGTCCTGTGTCTCAAAGTTCAATAGGTAGGAGTCCCAAATGCGTAGAGAATTTATCTCCCGCTTACCATAAGAAATTCCATAGCTTTAGCCCACGCCAACTGTGCTATGTAGAAAGTAGAGTGAGGAACCTCCAGGGTCCCACTGCAGCTTCATCAAATGTACATAGCGGTGGTAACAGCAGAAATGCTGAACGGATGCCAGTGTACACTGGGCCAGGAGCCAGGGGTAACTCGGTCCAAATTTTATAGTGCTGCCAAGGTGAGGTGGTAATGTATTGCAAGCAGGAGCAATCAGAGGCAAAAGAGGTAAAGCGCTGTCCATTCCTACTGGGTCCGACCCCTTTAGTAGCCATCTGTCTCCAGCGGCCCGGGTGGATAGTGGTAGTCAGGATTCAGTATAGGGGACTGGTCTGAATTCAACTCGCAGTTAGTTGTAGGAGGTGTTGGAAGCAGTGCAGACCTGAGATCACCTATTATCAGGAGAAATTAATGCGTGGTTAGCTTTAGAATAGCCGATTCCCAGGATGTGGCTGCTTCCATGCTGTGTGGCTACAATATGCTGTTTCTCTAGTAGTCCTGCACTGAGTGTCCTCGTGTCATCAGAGAAGGTAGCGTAATTTTTCTGCCGTCCATAATCCCCACACTCAAGCCTCTTTCAGGGTAGGATATTGTAGTGGACTAAGTCCCTCATAATCTGCTGCCAATACGTTTCAAGATGTGTGAGTTTTTTTGTTTTTTTAGTCCCCGATAGTCATGCAGAGATGAACATCGGCTTTAACCAAGATGGCCGCCGGTCTCTCCCAGCCGTCGCTCAGCCACCCCAAGCCTTAAGCTCCTCAAAAAACGTGTAGTTCTCCACCGCTTCCAGGGTCAGACAACCAGGGCAAGTCTAACAGGCAAACTTAGGAGGCTTAGACTATCTTTTATGGGAGGTGAGCGATGTTAAATAAAAATTTGGTCAGAGCTTACAAAATGTCCGACCGCTCACCTACCCAGTTGGCTCCGCCCCCAAGTATTTATTTTTAAATAGGAATAATTTAGTTAATGATAGCATTATTTATTTAGATTTATTTTAATTATATTTAAGTTAGGGGGTGTTAGGGTTAGACTTAGGTTTAGGGGTTAATACATTTAATATAGTGGCGGTGACGTTGGGCGCGGCAGATTAGGGGTTAATAAATGTAGGTAGGTGGCGGCAATGTTAGGGACGGCAGATTAAGGGTTAATAATATTTAACTAATGTTTGTGAGTCGGGAGTGCAGCGGTTTAGGGGTTAATATGTTTATTATAGTGGCAGCGACGTTGGGGGCGGCAGATTAGGGGTTAATAAGTGTAGGTAGGTTGCGGTGACATTGGGGTGGCAGATTAGGGGTTAATAAATATAATGTAGGTGGCGGCGATGTTGGAGGCAGCAGATTAGGTGTTCATAAATATAATGTAGGTGGCGGCGGTGTCCGGAGCGGCAGATTAGGGGTTAAAAAAATATTTTTAGTGTTTGCGATGCGGGAGGGCCTTGGTTTAGGGGTTAATAGGTAGTTTATGGGTGTTAGTGTACTTTTTAGCACTTTAGTTATGAGTTTTATGTTACGGCGTTGTACCATAAAACTCATAACTACTGACTTTAAAATGCGGTAGGACTCTTTTTGGCCTCCCAGGACAGACTCGTAATACCGGCGCTATGGAAGTCCCATAGAAAAAATGGTTTACGAAGTTTACGTAAGTCATTTTGCGTTAAGGCCAAAAAAGTGTGCAGTGACCCTAAACCTGCAAGACTCGTAATACCAGCGGGCGTAAAATAGCAGCGTTAGGAGCTGTTAACGCTGCTTTTATAGCATACCGCAAAACTCGTAATCTAGCCGATAGATTTGCAGAGTTGATTGAAATAAAATCTAAGAAATAAGAACAAATTTTTTTTTGCTATAATGACCCTTTAAACCTGACCTCCCAACAAATCATTGAGCGTATGGAGAAATATGCGAAAGTACTGGCATGTGAAGAAAAAAACTTTCTAAACTGTTGCTCATATAACAAAATACTTTTGCAGAGAGCAGAGCACATTAGCTGCTATAGAATGATCTGTTGTTCCTATATACAGTAAAGAGAGTGAATAAGTTATATCTTTGCTTTGAAGAGATGTAGCAGTACAAGGACATATTGCCTTTTACAGCAAGACAGTTATTCTTATTCAATATAGTCTCTCTCTAGAGTCAAGTGTACTGGGTATAAGCAGGGCTGGATATATAATGCCGGTGTCCCTGTATTGTAACACACGTATGTCTAATGATGTCATAACTATTGTGCACTTGCGTCTGTCAGCTCATAAACATATGTGCTTGAAAAGTGCCAGCTATTCTGGGTATCCAAATGTACAAAGCACAGTATGTTTGATAATAAGGAGGGTGTTGCAATTTTATCATCACTTGACCAAAAAAAGAAAAATAATAATAAAATAGAAAAGAAAAAAAACCTTCACAGAAATTCTATCTTTTTGTCTATTACAGTTTAGGGAGAAGCATGAAAGGGTTACACAACTTGTTCCATGTAAACGAGTATGAACAAAAATTATTAAATTTTTTATGTATCAGACTCATAGAAGTAGTTTATGCTAACAGGATGCTGTGAGTTAGCTGTGATAGGTCACTGTGCAGAGGAATGTGTTCAATCACTACTCGTTAGACTAAAATGTATTAATTAATTAATTAATTAATTCATATGTATCTAACTGTGAGGGATCTGCAGAGAGCACCTGAAGCCCCCACAATCTCTTTATATTAAATGGGGGTGCATAACCCCTTCATGTGTCCCTGGGCTCTGTTTGTCAGAAATATATGAGACAAAAATGAGCTAAAGTTCTTGGGGTTGTGAAAGGATTCAGAGGGCAACTGTATCACACAATATGCATCTTGCACAATATACAGTGCTATACAAAGGTATAGAAAAGGCCCGGATGACCAAATGGAAGGAGGGCACCTGTGACCCCACTTCCCCCCCAGGAGTGGATTATTCCAGGATGGGTGGGGTTGGGGAGGATTGATAAGAACCCGTTCAGGAAGTGAGGTCACAGGTGTCCTTACCGGAGCAGCACGGTAGGAGGTGTGTGTGGTGCACTTACTTACCTGGACATGGAGGCCCTGCTGGAGGAGTTACTGTCAGCGGTGAGGAGGAACGGTGAAGCATGGATCCGGCAGCAGTTGACGACGGCTGGTGAGGCAGCCATAGCGGATCCGGTGGAGGATGCAGCAGTCGGGAGCAGAGGACGGCCGGCCAGGAGGTCGAGGCCACCGGAGCGGTTGAGCCCAGAGGTCGGCAGGAGGAGATCCGGTCTGGAGAGGAGTCAGACAGCAGGTCCGCAGGAGCAGATGGCGAGGTCGGAGAGCGGCAGAGGTCGACGGACTGGAGCGGTGGCCGAGGCCCGGCCTAGGACGGTGCCGGGGTCTGACGTCATGGCGGTACGTCAGCGGGCGGAGCCAGGGACATCGAGAGGACGCGGCAGAGGGGAAGGACTGGGAGAAGCGCTCGGGAGACAGGTAAGCAGCTGAGTTATCGAAGTTTTTGGGGCCTGCATGCTGAGCTATCGAAGATTGGGAGGTGAAGTGAAGGGGAAGGATGGCCAGGGAGAAGGCAGAAGGCCAGAAGGTATTTTTCGATGGGGATTTGATTGCGGGTGGTGGCCAGGGATAAGGCCGGGGGGAAGGCTGTAACCCGGAGATAAGGCCCGGTAAAAAAGGGGTGATTGAGCCTAAGGCAGGGCATTATTAAAGGGGAGGGGGTGCGGCCGGAGATAAAGCCCGTGATAAGGGTGGTTACACTCGGGGGCCCAAGACCATGGGTGTGGAAGGGGTGTAGTGATGGGGACCGGATGCTGACAGACAGGCCGGGTCTAGGCCTTGGAGGCGGGTAGAGAGGGATCGGGAGGACAGATGGCGGAAGAAACGGTGTTGCAAGTTGCCTAAGACTTTTGGGAAGTGGTCGCGGGCCTTCTGCATTTTGGCCAGTGTCATATGCGAGAAGACACCAGATCAGGGGGCCTCGTTGTTTTGTTATTATGATGAAATTTCAAGTGCGTACAGAACGTACGGGGGAATGGCGTGGTGGAGATATGATGAGGGTTTCAGGCAACGGTTGGCGGTGTGTCCCGAGATGAGGTGGGACGATAGAGATTTGGTCATATGGCTCGAGATGATGACCCCCTTGAGAGGTAACTATTCCTTTCGGGGCTACGGGCAAGCGGCTGGGAGTGGAGGCGCCGGGGGACCTGGATCAGCACTCCGAAAGGGAGTGTGTTTTCAGTTCAATGAAGGGCAATGTAAGTTCGGGGCCTCGTGCAAATACAAGCACGAGTGTTCAGGTTGTGGGGGAATACACCCCTTTGCTAAGTGCTTCAAAAAGGGTAAGCAAGGGGCTCGGTCAGGGGACATGGGTCCAACGGGCATGGACGCCAGTGAGAGTCGAAAAGATGGTTCCATGGTTAGAGGCGTACGCCCATAAGCGGGGGCACGCGGGGGATGCCGAGCTGCTCCTCACAGGTTTCAGCTCGGGTTTCCTGATTCCGTATAAGGAACAACTTGCGGGGGGTGTTGCGGGTAACTTGAAGTCGGCTAGGGAACACCCGGAGGTGTTAAGGGAAAACATTTTGAAAGAGGTTATGTTGGGAAGAATGGCGGGTCAGTTTACAGACCCCCCGATTCCCAATTTGAGGGTATCACGGCTGGGGGTGGTGCCCAAAAAGGCCCCAGGTCAATTCCGCATGATCCACCATCTGGCGTACCCGAAAGGGCTGTCGGTCAATGATGGCATTGATCCGGAATTGGTATCAGTCAAATATGCATCGTTCAACAAGGCTGTGGGGTTGGTGAGAGCAGCAGGAAAGGGAGCTTTGATGGCAAAGGCGGATGTCGAATCGGCCTTTCCCCTCCTCCCAGTTCATCCAAGATGTCATCATCTGTTGGGGTGTATGATGGATGGAGCCTTTTTTGTGGACCTATGCCTCCCGATGGGATGTTCCATTTCATGTTCATACTTTGAGAGGTTCAGTTCCTTCGTGGAGTGGGTGGTGAAGCAGACGGCGGGCATTTCATCTGTGGTGCACTACTTAGATGATTTCCTGTTCATCGGTCCAGCTGGTTCGATGGTATGTGAACAGTTGGTCCAAGCATTTGGTCAGGTGGCTAGGGATTTTGGATTCCCAGTGGCAGCAGATAAATCGGAGGGACCTAGGACGTCGCTGAATTTCTTGGGAATCCAAATGGATTCCACCAGGATGGAGTGCAGGTTACCGGAGGACAAAGTGGTCGACCTCAGATCGGTGATCGGCAAGATGATAGGGAGCAAGAAGGCTACCCTCAGGGATATTCAATCGTTGCTGGGAAAATTGAATTTTGCCGGCAGGATAATTCCCATTGGCCGAATATTTTGCAGATGTTTGTCATTATTGACAACAGGGGTTTCAGACCCAAGACACCATGTTAGATTGTCGAAGTAGGTAAAAGCTGATTGGAGGTGTGACGAACATTCCTAGAGGAGTTCAATGGAAAAGTGATAATGCAGGAAGTGGGCTGGTCAGACGACCAGCTGTGCTTATTCACGGACGCTGCAGGGGCCCACGGTTTTGGGGCATATTTGAAAGGCCAATGGTGCGTGGGAAGATGGCCCAAAGTATGGGCCGAGTGGGGTTTGATCAAGAACTTAACATTCTTGGAATTATTCCCGTTGGTGGTGGCTTTGCGGATTTGGCCAGAGCAATTGGGCAACAAAAAGGTATGTTTTCATTCAGACAACCAGGGTGTGGTATGGGCGATCAACCGCTTGATGGCGAACTCGCCAGCGGTAATACAACTCCTTAGAGTGTTTGTATTGGAGTGCTTGAGGTGCAACATCTCTTTCAGGGCAGTGCATGTCCCGGGGCGGTTAAACGTTGGTGCTGACACTTTGTCACGATTTCAGTGGGACAGGTTCCGAGAAGTGGCCCCGGAGGCGGAGCAAGAAGGAATCGCATGTCCCGAGGAGTTGTGGCAACTGGGTTGCCAGGAATGTTGAGATTGATCAGAGGGGCACTTGCCCCTAACACATGGAGGGCTTACCCTCGAGTGTGGAGGATGTGGGAGTGGCAGTTGCAGGAGGAACAGTCACAGGAGAGTAGGAGGGGTGCCTTAATGGTATGGATGGACTGGGTGGGTTCTTGGGAGAGAGAGGGGCTGTTGCCCTCGGAGGTGCGTAAGAGGATGGCAGCAATGGCATTCCTTTTTCGGCTGATGGGTGTGGAGGATCTCACAAAAGTTTTTGTGGCCCGGATGGCGGTCCGGGGTATGTGTAGAAGGGGATTCCGGGCGGATGGTCGAAGACCAGTTACTTTTGTGATTTTGCAAGGGTTTGTGGCTGGCTTAGGTAGGGTGTGTTCCTCGAGGTATGAGGAGATCAAACGGCCTTCGTACCGGCTTTCTTTGGAGCATTCAGGGTGTCGGAATTGGTGGGAAAAAAACGGTGGGATGTGAGCGGAATGGGAAAACACGAGGTGGTGGTGGGGGATGGAGTAGTAGAGTTATGGGTCAGGAGGTCTAAGACGGACCAGGAGGGTAGGGGAGCAGCCGTGGTATTGAAGGCAATTGGAGGTGAGTGCTGCCCAGTAAGGACGGTGAGAGAATACCTTAGCGTTACCGGAAAGGGGGCAGGCCCGCTGTTAGTCCATGCGGACGGGTCGTCGTTGTCGCGCTTTCAGTTTGTGGCGATAATGCGGAGAGTATTGGGATTGATGGGATTGGGGGGCCCTGAGTTCGGGTTGCATTCTTTTAGGATAGGAGCAGCGACTGAGGTGTCTAATTTGGGGTTGGAGGCGGCGGTTATTAGGAGGATTGGAAGGTGGAGATCTGAGAGGTTCAGAGGGTATGTGACAGTGACGTGCAGTGACGTCAGAGACTGGTGAGGCAGTGGCTAGGATACGCCTTCATTCTTTAGATATCCTTTGTTGAAGAAATAGCAATGCACATGGGTGAGCCAATCACATGAGGTATCTATATGCAGCCACCAATCAGCAGCTACTGAGCATATTTAGATATGATTTTCAACATAGGACATCAAAAGAATGAAGAAAATTAGATATTAGATGTAAATTGGAAAGTTATTTAAATTTGCATATGGGTTTCATATGGGTTTCATGTCCCTTTAAATGGTGTCTTGGAAAACTGGTCAACTTAGCAAACATCTGATATTAGTCTAAAAGTATTGTAACAGAAACTCTTGCCAGATAACCCAATGCTTGCTCTGATTATGAGATCTAGAAATCCATGCCCATTAAAATATGTTTAAAACATACTTTTTACTTTAATGCTGCAAATTATGCTTATAGATTCTTTCATTACATAAGGGATGAGAGTCAGAGGGGGAGGAAGAGAGACAGAGAGAGAAAGAGACCATGGGGGAGAACAACACATAAGGAGAGAGATGGATAGATAGAGAGAGAGAGAGACACACACACACACACACAAGGGGGGGAGAGAGGGACCACTGCATTTTAAAGTAATAAAACAGCAGAGCTACAGAGAGTTCAGAAAATTAGTCTATAATTTAGTGTGAGGTACAGAGGCAAGCTGCTAAGTTAGTGGGTGTAAAGTTTGAACAAACAAAATACAAAAACGACCCTGCTGTAAAAGAGTAAAAAAAACACTAAACCACATTCATTAAATTATCATTTTCACTAACAGAATCCCTTTCAGTAAAATCTTACTTTAATAAGATGTGGCTGAAACACTGCTCTCTGTGCCTCTTTTCTTGCTCTGTAAGGATTCAGGAAGTGACAGTGGCACATTCCACTGCACTTAGAGGGGAAGAACAGAACACTCTTTTTCACTTTAGCAAAGCTAGCAGGTTCACAGGACAGCAACAAAATATATGAAAGTAGTTTTTTTCCGTTTTTGTTTTGTTTTATATGATTTAACATCCAGCCCCAACCCTATGTTCCACTTACTAATGCCTCTCGCTGGTTTGGTTCAGCCCAAATAGGACTGCCTCAAATAATCAGTTATGGGCCATGCAATGATCTTAACCACTTTCATCCAGTAGGTGGTGCAGAATGTTGTGTAATGGTGGGCAGACCTGCTTGTGCCTCTCCATTGCACAACATATAGCTGTGAGAAAAAAAATGCCTCACCTGCCTCTAGTGACTGCACATCACTGGTATGTGAGGCCGGGTTTGGTGCTTTAAGGGGGGGGGGGGGGGTCTGATGGCATTTTAATTTGTTTGGCAGATCCAGGGAGGTGTTGGATCGTAGGACACTCCTACGTGTACTGGGCGAGGAAGGTGGTGGCAGTGAAGCCAGATGGGATACAGCTGGGTTTTAGCAGGGATCAGCTAATTCTCCGATGGTTTGGGATACGGGGCATGAAATGGGCACAAGTTGTGGGTACAGTGGTAGAGCATGCCAGGCTTTTCTCCCCTCCGAAGGTGTTAGTCTTGCACACAGGGGGAAACGATTTAGGATGTATGCCCCAGAAGGAGTTAATTGAGGACATTAAAAGAAGCTTAGATAGGCTGGTTCAGTTGTTTCCGGGTATGGTATTGGTTTGGTCTGAGATTGAGAGTAGGGTAATATGGAGATCCGCGTGGGATGTAAAAAAATTGGAGGCTTCCAGGCGAAAGATCAATAGGACCATAACTGGGTATGTAAGGAGCTTAGAGGGGGTTGGCTTACGCCATGTAGAGTTGAAGGAGAGTCGGGTAAATGTTTTTACCTTAAGGATGGGGTGCACCTCAATTAAGTGGGGTTGCATCTGTTTAATTTCACTCTTCGGGAAGGGATTGAAAAGGCCTTAGCTTTAGGTGGCGGTACTCGCTAGGGAGCGAGTTGTGGCGGAAGTGCTTGCTAGTTTCTGTTGAGGCTTACGCCTAATGGAATATGGCTGGCATTTATGGAGGTGTAAGCAAAAAGAAAGTGAGGGACACCCAGTCCTGGAAGGGGTGGGGGCTTACGAGAAAGTAAGAGCAAGCACTGAGGTGGGCTAAAAATTATGTTGTAAAAAGTTAAGTTAAAGAAATGTTAATTTATTTTGTTTGTGTTAATAAATAAGCTGCAGCCTTTTCTCTCTCAATCAGGTGTTGTGTATTTATTGATTAAGGAACGAGTAATTGGAAATGTGGGGTCAAGGAGAAATGGCTGACACTGGCTGCAAGAGTTGTATGATTTAAAAGCTTTATTGCATAACATGACAAACAATCAGATGTCTATAGATAGATATACAGCAAATAGTCTCATGCAGTAGGGGCTTTAAGGGACAAGTAAATGAAAATCAAACTTTATGATTCAGGCAGAATTTACTTTTTTTTATCAAATTTGTTTTTATTCTCTTGGTATACTTTGTTGAAGAGTAAATCTAAGTAGTCTCATAGAGATCAGAAGCGTGCATGTGTCTTTAGCAGACTATGGACTAGATTAGAAGTAGAGCACTAATTTATCATGTGCCCACAAACAGGCAAATTTGCCCCTTTTATGAGCACAATAAATAACCAGTCTTTACCAGTGGCTGGTTATTGTTACCACGAGCTCACCGTAGCAATTAGCAATAAAAAAATGAACCAGAGGTCAGATGTTATGGTAACATTTTTAAGTGTCCCCCGAATAACCCCCCCCCCCCCAAACAATGTGCAATGTCTTTTTTTTTTTTTTTTTAAAGTAGCATATATATATATATATATATATATATATATATATATATATATATATATATATATATATATATATATATATATATATACACATATATAAGCCAATCAAAATGCCAGCTCACCTAATCTATTCAATATGGAAACCCTGGTTAACTGAAATATTTGGGTGCATAAAATGTAATCAAAAAGGGACAAACAAGAAGGATAGAACAAGAAAAGATAAGATAGTAGTATGTCCTAGCTGGTACTTCCACTTAGAAAAAAATCAAAGAATGTAAGCCTAATGGTGCTGTGTGTGATAATAGCCAATCCCAAGGTGACAGGCTCCATTCCCAGATATGTACATCAATACATATGAAATATGAAGATAAAATTTAATTTAATAAGCAGGCAATTTATTATGTAAATGGGACAAGACTTAGCCAAACACAGGAGGAAAGGTATTTGGGAGTAGTAATAGATAACAAGCTAAAGATGGGTGCACAATGCAGGGCAGCGGCTTCAAAGGCTAAACTGCTGGATTGATACATTGCTGCTGAACTCTGCTTGTCTGACCACTCTGCCTGTTTACCCCTAAACTGCTGGATTGATTTACTGCTGCTGAACTCTGCTTGTCTGACCACTCTGCCTGTTTACCCTTAATCTACTGGATTGATTTACTATTGCTGGACCCTGCCTGTCTGAGTACTCTGCTTGTTTAACCCCTATTGCTCTGAATTGCCTTTCTGTTGCCTGCCTGACCATCCTAGTGGTTTACCTCTGGACTGCTTTACTGTTTCCAAACCCTGCCTGTCTGACCATCCTAGTGGTTTACCTCTGGACTGCTTTACCATTGCCAAACCCTGCCTGCCTGACCTTTCTAATGGTTTAACCCTGAACTGCCTTTCCTTCCTGTTGCAGCTGAAGACCATCCTACCTGGGGTGAGTGCTGCTTACCTCATCTTGCAAACTTTCTCTGCTCTGGGATATTCCCTATCATTCTGGCTCGACGCCGGGATAACAAGACTACTGGCCGAGTTCGGTCTGATAGTGGAATATCCCGCGAACATTACAGTGGGCATATTGATTAGTTCAGCATGAAAAGAGCTTTCCTGGATCATCTCAGTCCCTGGTAGTGCAACTGAAGCAAACAATCAACTATGGGTGGCAAGGCACTGTCAAAAGATCTCCGGGATAATGTTGTGGACAGGCACAAGTCAGGAGATGGATTCAAGAAAATATCAAAGGCTTTCTCAATGCCTAGAGTGAAGTATATTATTAAGAAATGGAAGGTATTTCGTACAACACAGACCCTCTCTGGATCAGGATGTCGCTCCAAACTGGATGAAAGAGCCAAGAGGAAGCTGATCAGAGAGGCTACCAAGAGGCCCACAGCAACTCTGAAGTAGTTGCAGGAATGTATGACAAAGAGTGGTCCTTGTGTATATGTGACAACAATATCACAAATTCTCCACAAATGTATCTTGTATGGGAGGATTGCAAGAAAAAAGTCACTCCTCAAGAGAGGCCACATGCAGTCACCACTGAGCTTTGCCATAACACACCTAGGAGATTCTGAGGCCACATCACAAAAAAGTGTTATGGTCAGATGAGACTGAAATTGAATTATTTGGCCTCAACAACAAACTATATGTCTGGAGGAAATCCAATACAGCTCACCTTCCAAATAACACCATACCTACAGTAAAGCATGGAGGTGGTAATATCCTGTTATGGGGGTGTTTCTCTGCAGCAGGCACTGGAGCACTTGTCAGGATAGAAGGAATAATTGATGGGGCAAAATACCGTCAAATTCTTGACAACTGGATAAACAAAAACTGTGTCTGTCTTTATTTCAGGCTGCAAAGCAGCAAAATGTGATTTTGTGTACCCACTGTACAGTATATGTATATAGATTGCTGTGTGACTTGCCCACTTCACTGCGCTAATTCTCATGTCATGTCTAACGGCATGAGAACAAGGCTCCCATTGGAGCCAATGGAAGCGCGCTCTTGTGAGCGCAATGCTTCCATGCAATGCAAATGCAAGGTTGTATTCGCATAGTACCTCACTTGTAATACCAGTGTACATTCTTAAAGGATTACACAAGGATTAGACAACACTGTACAAATGACCCAAAACATTACACATATTTCAATTAATAAAGTAGAATATATTTAAATAAAAACTCCAAAACAATGCTTCTGTATAGTTTAAAATTTATATTTTTATTTTATCAATGACATCACACAAGATGCCCCTAAAAAGGGGCTGTCTAACAGCTAAATAAACCGTCCTCTCATCGTTTAGTAATTTGCACAAGATAATAATTATAGATGGTGCCTGTATGCATGCGAAACCTGCTCATTTGCGCAAGCGCAATGTTAACATTTGAAGAAGAGCCTGGCAGCTTCAATAAAGGGAATAAAGCCTGTACAATTGTTTGTGTAAACCGTAGCGCAGTGTTACAGTGTTTTGAGCGTACCTGTCACACTGTGTAATTAATAGATGTTAATGCTAAATGAAGCCGCTCCGTGACGCTCTCTGCAAAAGAGAGAGAGGGCCTGCTTTTCTCTGAACCCTGAATCAGTGAAGCCGTGAGGTTGGGAACTTTTTGCTGATATTTTAAACCTAACCAGTTTCAATATTTATATTGCGAAAACTGCTCCCATTATAGAAGATAAGATAGGAGGTGACCACTAGACCTGTGCAGCACTGAATAATGCCTTTTGGATTAATCATTCGGAATGAATATTGTGAAAAATAAGTTTTCAGAATATTTGTTTTCTGCACTATTCTGGATTTGTTTAGTTTAAAACAACAAATACTGAATATTCGGTAACATTTACATTTGTTTTCGTTAAATTTAATGTAAATGTTCCTTTACTGTTCTCCTTCTCTGGGATCCGCCGCAATGAGCCTCCTATTAACGCGGCCCTGGTACCTGTGAAGAAGGCTCAGTATTAGCGCGGTTTCGTGAAAGGGAAACAAATATCCGTGTTTTTGTTATGAATTTGCATTTGTAACTAAATGAATGCACTGCCTACCACATACCTTTTTTTATTTTTTTTGCAATGTTTCTTTAAATAATTGTGAGCGGTAACAATCTAAGGGAAAAATTCCAAAGGAAATAAATAAGACAGAGATGCAAACTCCAAAATCTGTGCTGAGCAAAATAAATAAAATGTCACCTTAAATTTAGACGTGATTAGGCGTAACCTTTTCACGGGAGAAATAACAGAATAAAAAGAAGTGTAATTATCATACTGAGCTTGTTGAAGTCCAGGAATTAAAAGACTGAACTGAGGGGGGCAGAGTTTAAACAGCAAACGATTTCACAGAATCACTTTCGATTGGCTTGGCATGAAGCCCAGATCTCTGTTGAGAGGTTTCCATGGTTACTGGCAGCGCTGATCATGACAACAATATGTAGAGGTGTTGGAGATTCAAGTTCTCAATGGGAACCAGAATCAGCCCAAGTGGCGATTTTCTGTCTGAATAATGAATTAACTGATTCAGGACTAGTGAGGAACGGCATTTCTTAACAATTCACTTGTATTCCCTCCCCCACACACATATTGCAGTTTTGTTGCAGGTATAAAAAGTTAATATGTGCGTTCAGATTCCGACAAATGTAAATATTTATAGGGGCTCTATCACTTTTAACTTGCTCCCGGTTTGTGATACAATTATTATACACAAAACTGTGCTTAATCTATAGATTTAAAGTTAAAAGGACATGAAACACAATTTTTTTCTTTCATGATTTAGGTAGAACATACAATTTTTTAACAACTTTCTAATTTACTTCTATTATATAATGTGTTTCATTCTCTTGGTATAATTTATTGAAGGAGCAGCAATGCACTACTGGTTTCTAACTAAACACATGGGTGAGCCAATGACAATAGGTATATATATGCAGCCACCAATTAGCAGCTAGAACCTAGGTTCTTTGTGGCTCCTAAGCTTTCCTAGATACACTTTTCAGAAAAGGATAACAAGAGAAGGAAGCAAATTAAATAATAGAAGTCAACTGGAAATTTGTTTAAAACTGTAGGTTCTATCAGAATAATGAAAGAAAAATTTTGGGTTTCATGTCTCTTTAACCCCTTAATGACCATAGCACTTTTCCATTTTCTGACCGTTTGGGACCAAGGCTATTTTTTACATTTTTGCGGTGTTTGTGTTTAGCTGTAATTTTCCTCTTACTCATTTACTGTACCCACACATATTATATACCGTTTTTCTCTCCATGAAATGAACTTTCTAAAAATACCATTATTTTCATCATATCTTATAATTTACTATAATTTTCTTTATAAAATATGATGAAAAAATGGAAAAAAACACACTTTTTCTAACTTTGACCCCCAAAATATGTTACACATCTACAGCCCCCAAAAAACACCCATGCTAAATAGTTTCTAAATTTTGTCCTGAGTTTAGAAATACCCAATGTTTACAAGTACTTTGCTTTTTTTGCAAATATATATTTGACATGTATATATTTTTTTAGTAGACATCCCAAAGTACTGATCTAAGCCCATTTTAGTATATTTCATGCCACCATTTCACCACCAAAGGCGATCAAATAAAAAAAATGTGTTCACTTTTTCACAAACTTTTTCACAAACTTTAGGTTTCTCACTGAAATTATTTACAAACAGCTTGTGCAATTATGGCACAAATGGTTGTTAATGCTTCTCTGGGATCCCCTTTGTTCAGAAGTAGCAGACTTATATGGCTTTGGTGTTGCTTTTTGGTTATTAGGACGCTGCTAAATGCCGCTGCGCACCACACTTGCATTATGCCAAGCAGTGACGGGGTTAATTAGGTAGCTTGTAGGATTAATTTTAGCTTTAGTGTAGAGATCAGCCTCCAACCTGACTCATCCCACCCCCTGAACCCTCCCTGACTCCCCTCAGACAGCTCTCTTCCCTCCCCCACCTTACAACAGCTGTCTGCCAGTACCCAGTTTGCCCCTAAAATAGTGTATTTTTTTATTTTTTTTTATTGATTCTGCAGTGTTGGATCCCCTCTTAGCCCCCAAACTCTCTGATCCCCCTCATACAGCTCTCTAACTCTCCCCCCTCTACCTATTTGCCACCATCTTGGGTACTGACAGCTGTCTGCCAGTACCCAGTTTGCCCCTAAAATAGTGTATTTTTTTATTTTTTTTATTAAATTGGATATTTTCTGTAGTGTAGCTGCCCCCCTCAATATCCTCCCTCCCCCTCCCAGATCCCTTTCCCAACATCTGGAATCGCCGCAAGTGGCTCTCTCTGCATCGGTGGCTAAACAAAGGTATTACAGTGATGCCTCAATACCGAGGCATCACTGCAACACCTTTGAAGCGGTTGGAAGCAATCTAGATCGCTTCCACCGCTTGAAACCCCTGAGGATGTACAGGGTCACTAACTGACTTTTTTTGTAGAACATACCCTGTACGTCCTTGGTCCTTAAGGGGTTAAAGGGATAGTAAACCCCAACATTTTCTTTTATGATTCAGAACATACAATTTTAAACAACTTTCCAATTTAATTCTATTATCAAATTTTCTTCATTCTCTTGTTATCCATTGCTGAAGGGACAGCATTGCTCTACTGACAGGAAGCAGAAAAGCATAATTTATGTAAGAACTTACCTGATAAATGAATTTCTTTCATATTGGCAAGAGTCCATGAGCTAGTGACGTATGGGATATACATTCCTACCAGGAGGGGCAAAGCTTCCCAAACCTCAAAATGCCTATAAATACACCCCTCACCACACCTACAAATCAGTTTAACGCATAGCCAAGTAGTGGGGTGATAAAATAAGGAGTAAAAAAAGCATACAAAAAGAGGAACTGTAAAAAAATGGTGCTTTTATACAAAAATCATAACCACCATAAAAAGGGTGGGCCTCATGGACTCTTGCTAATATGAAAGAAATTAATTTATCAGGTAAGTTCTTACATAAATTATGTTTTCTTTCATTTAATTGGCAAGAGTCCATGAGCTAGTGACATAGAAATACCCAAGATGTGGAAGTCCACAGAAGAGTCACTAGAGAGGGAGGGATAAAACAGCTATTTCCACTGATAAATGAAATCCACAATATAATTAAGTTTTTCCTCAAAAAAATTAAATCAAAAGCAGTAGAATCAAACTGAAACAGCTGCCTGGAGAACTTTTTCTACCAAAGACTGCTTCAGAAGAAGCAAATACATCAAAATGGTAAAAACAAAAGTATGCAAAGAAGACCAAATTACTGATTTGCAAATTTGATCAACTTAAAGGGACAGTCAACCATAGAATTGTTATTGTTTTAAAAGATAGATAATCCCTTTATTACCCATTCCCTAGTTTTGCATAACCAACACAGTTATAATAATATGCTTTTTACCTCTGTGATTACCTTGTATCTAAGCATCTTCTGACAGCCCCCTGATCACATGACTTTGTATTTATTATCTATTGACTTTCATTTTAGCCAATTAGTGCAGTGTCTGCCACAATCCACGGGCGTGCTCACAATGTTATCTATAGGGTTTACCTGAACTAGCTCTCCCCTGCTGTGAAAAGCAAATACAAAAGCATGTGATTAGAGGCGGCCTTCAAGGGCTTAGAAATTATCATATGAGCCTTCCTAGGTCTAGCTTTCAACTAAGAATACCAACAGAACAAAGCAAAATTGGTGATAAAAGTAAATTGGAAAGTTGTTTAAAATGACATGTCCTATTTGAAACATGAAAGTTTTTTTGGACTTGACTGTCCCTTTAAGCTTCATTCTGAAAAAGCCCAAGAAATAGCAACTGAATTTAGTAGAATGAGCTGTAAATCTCTGAGGCGGAGCCTGCCCTTCCTCGAAATAGGCCTTGAAAAACAAAAGCTTTAATCAGGATGCCAAAGAAATGGCAGAGGCTTCATAACCTTTTCTGGAACCAAAAAAACAGCAAATAGACTAGAAGTCTTCTGAAATCCTAGTAACCTTGATATAGAATTATAAAGCTCTTACCACATCCAAAGGAAGTACAGAACTCTCAAATAATTCTTTAGGATTAGGACAAAACGAAGGAACAGCCATTTCTCAGAAACTTAGGAAAAAAAGAAGTCCACAAAACAACTTATCTAGATGAAAAAATCAGATAAGGAGACACACAAGAGAGAGCTGATAAATCAGAAACTCTTGTAGCAGAAGAGATAGTCAAAAAAACAACACTTTCCATGAAAGTAGATAATCTTGAAAGAAAATATAGGCTCAAAGAAAAGAGCCTGCAAAATCTTTAAACCAAATAAGACTCCAAAAAGGAGAAATTAATAAATGAACAGGCTTGATATCGACTAAAGCCTGAACAAAACAGTGAATATCAGGAAGTATAAACAAGCTTTCTAGAAAATAAAACAGGAAGAACGGAGATTTGTCCCTTCAAAACATTTGCAGACAAACTTATCCAAACCATTCTGAAAAACTGTAAAATCCTAGGAATTCTAAAAGAATGCCAAGAGAATTTGTGAGAAGAACACTATAAAATATAAGTTTTCCAAACCTGATAATACATGTTCCTTGAAACAGACTTATAAGCCTGCAACATAGCATAGCCTGCAACCTCTATGACTAAACACTAATCAATTTCAATACCCCCAAATTAGTAATTTGAGATTCCGATGGAAAAATAGCCCCTAATACAAGAGGGCTGGCCAAAGAGAAAGCGGCCAATGATGGAACTGGACATCCGAACAATATCCACATACCAAACCTGTGAGGCCATGCTGATGCTATCAGAAACACATGACACTGTTCCAATATGATCTTGGAAATCACCTTTGGAAGAAAAAAACAGAGGCGGAAAGATGTAGTCAGGTTGCAAAACCAAGACACTGCTAATGCATCCACCATCTCCACCTGAGGATTCCTGGACCTAAAAAGGTACCTAGGAAAATAAGATAATCCACCTCCCAAATGTCTAAAATCATAGAAAATAGACAGGAGATTAATTCCATCTAAGAACATATTCAAGATACTTCTTAATTGCTAAGGAACTACGAGTCCCTATTGTTGATTGACATATGCCACAGTTGTGATATTGTCTGTCTGAAATAAAAAAAATGAAAAAGTTCTCTCATAAAAGAGGCCAAGTCTGAAAGAGCTCTAAAAAAATAGCACAGAGTTCTAAAATATCGATTGGAAACCTCGCCTCTTGAAGTTCCCAAACCCCTTGTGCTGTCAAAAGACTCTCAGACAGCTCCCCAACCTGTAAGACTTGATCCATTAAGAATACAGTCCAGGAAGGACAAACAAAAGGAGCCCCCCTGAATAAAATTATGATAGACTAATCACCAAAACAGAGAGTAGAGTGTTAGGAATTAAAAATATCAACTGTGATATCTAAAACAATCCCTGTATCATAGATTCAGTATGCAAAGCAAAAAGAGATCTCAGATGAAAAACGAGCAAAGGGAACCACGCCTGATGCTGCAGTTATGAGACCTAAAATGTACATGCACATAACGACTGAAAGAAATGTTCTAGACTGTAAGTTAGACAGGCTAATGCCCCTTACAATTTACTTTTGTCCGATAAAGACAAAGACATGAACACAGAATCCATCTAGAAGCCCAAAAAGAAGTGACCCTTGTCTGAGGAATCACGAAACTCTTAGGTAAATTAAATCCTCTAACCATGTCTTGAATAAAAAAAACTTAGTTGATTCATGAGGGATTCCACAAAAAGAATAACCCATATATTTGAATACTGCTCTTTCATATGTATGTATTGGGTACTTTTAAAGCATGTCTATTCACCCGTAAGGGACTCAAGATGCTGCTCATTTAATATACCTCGGAAAGATGAAAGGCTGAATGGGCCTTGTTGGGAATCAAACCTGTAACCCTCAGATTGCTAAAGAGCTCAGCACAGTGCATTAGCATGCTGAGCTATCTGTCCAACTTTCTTAAAAGAAAGTTTAAGCTAATATCAAGATACCATCCAAATAAGGAAGCACCACAATACCCTACTTTCTGAAGACAGAAAAAGGGCACCAAGAACCTTTGAAAAGATTAATAAAGCTATCACTAAACCAAATGGAAAAGTGACAAATTGGTTAAGCTTTAAAGGAAAACTCAGAAACCACAAGTGGTCTGAATGAAATAAAATAAGAGGATAAACATCCTGAAAAATGTAGTGGACATGAAATGACCTTAACAAAAAGGCATAATAGTCCTTATAATCGCCAACTTAAAAGTTGAGACTCTAACAAAAGAATATAAAAGTCTTCAGATCCAAGAATGGACTGAATAAACCTTTCTTCTTAGGGACAAAGAATAGAATGAAATAGAAACCCAAATCCTGTTCCTGCAAAAAGAACTGGCATGATCACTCCTGAAAAAAATTCACAGAGTGCACTGAGAAAAAAAGATTCTTCCCATAGGAGGTCTCATTCTAAAAATCTATTCAAACCATAAGAATAATATAGAATTTGGACTGAGTTCATCCAAAAACAATTTAATCTGCCCCCCACCAGAAGGACTGGTTTGAGAACCGCACCTTCATGCAGTCTAATAACTAGTAATTATATAATGTTTTTCTCCCAGAAGGATACAAAAAAACGATCTAGAACAAGTGTTTGTAGTCAGGACATTCACCAACCAATTTACATCACCGGACTAAAAGTAGGGCAGAAAAAAAAACTCCAAACCTCCAGAAATAGTGGAGATAATAGAAATCAAACAAATTATTATCCTAACAAAAGGGAGACAATAAACTATATTTGAAATCATAATAACAGATATAGTAAACATAATTAAATGAACAGGGTTATTTACTTAAGAATCTGAAACTGCTTATGCTAACTGTTCAACAAAGGTTGAGAGAACAGTAATGTCAGCCACAGAAAAAGCTGAGCTAAAAATATAAACAGTACATGAATATGCTCTACTAAGGGAATAGGAAAAAAACCTCAAAAACAAAAATGTTAAAATCCAGATTTGAAAAGGATTATTAAAATACAGCTAGATTACGAGTTTTAAGCGCTATAGGGATTTTAACAACCACCACAAAGCGGCATTATTTCACCTCCCTATAGCGCTGGTATTACAGGTTTGTAAAAAGCAGGCTTCCGCAGGCGAAATGGTTGTGTTGAGCTTCATACCGCACCAAAAACAAGCGCTGCTTTGACTTGCTCATGCACGATTTCCCCATAGACATCAATGGGAAGAGCCGACAAAAAAAAAAGCCTAACACCTGCGATCGTGGAAACAAAAGCTTTTTAAGGCAGCCCCATTGATGTCTATGGTGCTGCCCCCAACATCCCCCAACATCGCTGCCACCTACATAATGTTATTAACCCCAAAACTGCCGCCCCCAACATCGCTGCCACCTACTTTAAACTATTAACCCCTTATCTGCCGCCCCAACATCGCCGCCACCTACATAAAACTATTAAACCCTAATCTGCCGCTCCCGATGTCTCCACCACTATACTAAAGTTATTAACCCCTAAGCCTCTGGCCTCCCACATAACTACCACTAAAAAAATCCATTAACCGCTAAACCTAACCCTAATGTTTACCTAAGCCTAACCCTAACACCCACTAACTTTAACATATTAAAAATATAGCTAAATTAAATTTACAATTATCAACTAAATAAAACTATTAACCCCTAAACTGCCAGCCCCCCACATCGCAACAAGCTAAATTAAACTATATTAACCCCTAAACTTAACCCTAACCCCCCCAACTTTAACATAATTAAAATAGAGCTAAACTAAGTTACAATTATTAACTAAATAATACCTATTTAAAACAAAATACTTACTTACCTGTGAAATAAAACCTAAGCTAGCTACAATTTAACTAATAGTTACATTGTAGCTAGCTTAGGTTTTATTTTTATTTCACACGTAAGTTTGTATTTATTTTAACTAGTTAGACTAGTTAGTAAATAGTTATTACCTATTTACTAACTACCTAGTTAAAATAAATACAAACTTACCTGTGAAACAAAACCTTAAATTAAATTAAAAAAAAACAAAAAAACACTAAAATTACTAAAAATAAAATTACAAAAATAAATTACAAAAACTAAGAAACAAATTATATATAAAAAAAAGAATTACACCTAATCTAATAGCCCTATCAAAATAAAAAAAGCCCCCTCAAAATAAAAAAACCCAGCCTACAATAAAATACCAATGACCCTTTAAAGGGCCTTTTGTGGGGCATTGCCCCAAAGAAATCAGCTCTTTAATCTGTAAAAAAAAATACAAACACCCCCCCAACAGTGAAAGCCACCACTATCTAAAAAAACTTAAGCTGCCCATTGCCCTGAAAAGGGCATTTGTATGGGCATTGCCCTGAAAAGGGCATTTAGCTCTTTTACATGCCCAGACCCTAAACTAAAAATAAAACCCACTCAAAAAAACCCTTAAAAAAACCTAACACTAACCCCCGATGATCCACTTATAGTTCTTGAAGTCCTGCTTGAAGGATCCATCCAGCAGGCAAGAAGTCTTTATCCAGGTGGCCTCTTTGATCTTCATCCAGCCAGCGAAGTCCTCATCCAGGCGGCAAGAAGTCTTCATCCAGACAGCATCTTCTATCTTTATCCATCCGGCGAGGAGCGGGTCCATCCTGAAGACATTCAGTGTGGAGCATCCTCTTTATACGGTCGCCGCCGTAAACTGGAACTTCAATGCAAAGATTTCAATCAGCCAATAGGATTAGAGCTGCTAAAATCCTATTGGCTGTTCCAATCAGCCAATAGGATTTGAGCAGCTCTGATCATATTGGCTGTTCCAATCAGCGAATAGGATTAGAGCTGATAAAATCCTATTGGCTGTCCCAATCAGCCAATAGGATTTGAGCAGCTCTCATCCTATTGGCTGTTCCAATCAGCCAATAGGATTGAGCTCTCATCCTATTGGCTTATTGGAACAGCCAATAGAATTAGAGCTGCTCAAATCCTATTGGCTGATTGAAATCTTTCAGCCAATAGGAATGCAAGGGACACCATCTTGGATGACGTCATCTTGGATGACATCACTTGCATTGAAATTCCAGTTTACAGCTGCGACCGTATGAACAGGATGCTCCACGTCGGATGTCTTCAGGATAGACACGCTCCGCGCCGGATGGATAAAGATAGAAGATGCCGTCTGGATGAAGACTTCTTGCCGTCTGGATGAAGACTTCACCGACTGGATGAAGATCGAAGAGGCTGCCTGAATAAAGACTTTTTGCCGGCTGGATGGATCCTTCAAGAGGGACTTCAAGAACAGTAAGTGGATTGTCGGGATTTAGTGTTAGGTTTTTTAAAGGGTTTTTTGGGTGGGTTTTATTTTTAGTTTAGGGTCAGGGCATGTAAAAGAGTTAAATGCCCTTTTCAGGGCAATGGGGAGCTTAATTTTTTTTGGATAGTTATTTTATTTGGGGGGGTTGGTTGTGGGGGTGGTGGCTTTCACTGTTGGGGGGGTGTTTGTATTTTTTTCCAGGTAAAATAACTGATTTCTTTGGGGCAATGCCCCACAAAAGGCCCTTTTAAGGGCCATTGGTAGTTTATTGTAGGCTAGGGTTTTTTTTATTTTGGGGGGGCTTTTTATTTTGATAGGGCTATTAGATTAGGTGTAATTCTATTTTATTTTTGATAATTTGTTTCTTATTTTTTGTAATTTAGTGTTTGTTTTTTTTGTAATTTAGTTATTTTATTTTTTTGTAATTAGATACTTTTTGTAGTTAGGATTTTTTTAATGTGTAGTTTAGTTTAATTTAATTGGTAGTTTAATTGTTGTTTAATAATTATCTTAGTTTAATTGTTAGTTTAAAATTAATTTATTTAATTTGACAGGTAAGTTTTAATTTAATTTAAGATAGGGAAATTTTAATTTTAATATAAAGTTAGGGGGTCGTTCGGTTTAGGGATTAATAGTTTATTTAAGTATATTTCATTGTGGGGGGCTTGCGGTTTAGGGGTTAATAGGTTTATTATAGCGGCGGTGTGGGCGGACGGCAGATTAGGGGTTAATAATATTTAAATAGTGTTTGCCATGCGGGAGGGCAGCGGTTTAGGGGTTGATAGGTTTATTATAGTGGCGACGATGTCAGGGAGCGGTGGAATAGGGGTTAATACATTTTAATAGTTGCAGCGATGTCCGGAGCAGCAGATTAGGGGTTAATAAATGTATTATAGTGTTTGCGATGCGGGAGGGCCTCAGTTTAGGGGTCAATAGTTATTTTATGGGTGTTAGTGTACTTTTTAACATTTTAGTTATGAGTTTTATGCTACAGCTTTGTAACGTAAAACTCATAACTACTGACTTAAGATGGTGGTACCAATCTTGTCAGTATAGGGTATACTGCTCACTTTTTGACCTCCTAGGCAAACTCGTAATACCGGTGCTATAGGAGTCCCATTGAATAAAGGACTTTTTTAAAAGTGCGGTACAGATGTTGCATGACAGGCTAAAAGGTGTGCGGTACACCTATACCTACAAGACTTGTAATAGCAGCGTTAGGGAAAAAGCAGCGTTATGGGCCATAATGCTGCTTTTTCACGCATAATGCCAAACTCGTAATCTAGCTGTTAGTTAATAGGAGGACGAGATAAATATTTCCTTAACAAAGAACAAAAAATGTTCAAATGAAAAATAAGGAGAATTTTTTAACAAACTGTCTGATACAAGATCCTTTGAGCCAAAGAAACCTTCATCAGTAGAATAAACTTAAATATGCTGTCGGTCAGAACAAAATTAATTAAATCTTAACAATTTTGAAAAGACCTGGTAAGTTTACTTAAAGGCATAATAGCAGTCACAACCTTTTATGATATAAGCAACAACATGTGATGTGTGCAGATGAAATCAAGTACATGAACTGAATATGTAAAGAACAGTAAATGTCATCGTACATGTAGAAACATTGCTAGCATAAAACATGATAAATAAATGCCACATAATTGAGCTGAAGAAATAAGCTTAAGAACAGCTTAAAAGAATTAAAAGAACACACTTAGCTTTGTAGAATTGTGTTCTAGGGCATCAAAGTTTCTACAGTAACATCAGAGTCAGGATCAGAATGAGACATCTCGCAAAAAGTTACAGAAAAAGAAACATAACATTAGGCAAAACATTCAATTTCCACAATGTAACAGTTTCAGTAGGGAAAAACAAAAGCAGACATAATAGCTTTCAAAGTTCATGACAACAGCGAGCAATAGAGGGAAAGGGGTAAAATAGCTGAAATTTGGTGCCAAGAATGACGCATTACAAAAAAAGAAGTTAAAATCTTTTTGGCGCAAAACTAACACTAGGAAATGACACAACTAGCGTCATAACAAACGCGATTTCGCGCCAAAACAAATAGCATCAACAAAGACAAAGGAAATTATGAAATTTGCACCATCAAAGGCACAACTTTGCAGCATAAAATTTTGCGCCAAGAATGTCCCAATAAAATCAGCATTTTACGCCCTCACGTGCCTAGATTTGCCCACGAAAAAAATTGAAAGTCAAATTAGAAAAAGACTGAACCGCAGGTAAGAAAAAAGTTTAAATAAACATGATTCCTATAATATATGAAACTGTTTAGACTGCAAAGGGAAATACACATAGACCTGACTCATGGCAAATATAAGTAAAATACATATATTTAAAACTTTATATTAATACATAAAACGCCAAACCACAGCTGAGAGTGTCTTAAATAATGATACATACTTACCGAAAGACACCCATCCACATATAGCAGATAGCCAAACCAGTACGGAAAACTATCAGCAGAGGTAATGGTATATAAGAGTATATCGTCAATCTGAAAAGGGAGGTAGGAAATTAATCTCTACGACCAATAACAGAGAACCCTTGAAAAGATTTACCGCAAAGAAAACCATAGAATTCCATAGGCGATACTCCCTTCACATCCCTCTGACAAACACTGTACTCTGAGAGGAATCGGGCTTCAAAATGCTGAGAAGCGGATATCAGAGGAGAAAATCAAGCACAAACTTACTTCACCACCTCCATAGTAGGCAAAGTTTGTAAAACTGTATTGTGGGTGTGGTGAGGGGTGTATTTATAGGCATTTTGAGGTTTGGGAAACTTTGCCCCTCCTGGTAGAATAGTAGACAAATGTGTGCAGGCACCAATTAGCAGCAGCTCCCACTAGTGTAGGATATGTGCATATTCATTTTTTAACAAAGGATACTAAGAGAACAAAGCACATTTGAAAATAGAAGTGAATTTAAAAGTGTCTTAAAATGACATGCTCTATCTGAATCATGCAAGATTAATTTTGACTTTCCTATCCTTTTAATTACTTGAAATGTAAAACTTGCATAGCTGATATTATCTAATGAAATAGCAAACGGAGAGAACAAGGGGGAGGGGGAATTTACCCTTTACAACAATACCTTTAAAGATAAATTGTAGTTCATGGTGCTGGTATTATGGGTTTTCAGAAACCCGGCATTAAAAGACAAGAAGTGAGCGTTGAGCAAAATTTTGCTCATTACTGCACTCCAATACCAGCGCTGCTTAAGTCAGCAGTGAGCTGGTGTAACGTGCTCGTGCACGATTTCCCCATAGGTATCAACGGGGAGAGCCAGCTGAAAAAAAGTCTAACACCTGCAAAAAAGCAGTGTAAAACTCCTTAACGCTGCCCCATTAATTCCTATGGGAAAATAAAATGTATGTCTACACCTAACACCCTAACATGGACCCCGAGTCTAAACACCCCTAATCTTACACTTATTAACCCCTAATCTGCCGCCCTCGACATCGCCGACACCTACATTATACTTATTAACCCCTAATCTGCTGCTCCGGACACCGCCGCCAACCTACATTATACTTATGAACCCCTAATCTGCTGCCCCCAACATCGCCGCCACCTACATTATATTTATTAGCCCCTAATCCCCTTATCTAGCTTAGGGTTTATTTTTATTTTACAGGCAAGTTTGGATTTATTCTAACTAGCTAGAATAGTTATTAAAATTAAAATAAATAAAAATGTACCTGTAAAATAAAACCTAACCTAAGTTACACCTAACAGTACACTACAATTAAATAAATTAACTAAATTAAATACAATTACCTAAATTAAATTAGCTAAAGTACAACCCCCCCCCACTAAATTGCATAAACAAATTACAGAAATTTAAACTAATTACACCTAATCTAATAGCCCTATTAAAATAAAAAGCCCCACAAAATAAAAAAACCCCTAGCTAAACAAAACTACCAATAGCCCTTAAAAGGGCCTTTTGCGGGGCATTGCCCCAAAGTAATCAGCTCTTTTACTTGTAAAACAAAATACAAACAACCCCCCCAATAGTAAAACCCACCACCCACACAACCAACCCCACAAATAAAATACTATCTTAAAAAACCTAAGCTCCCCATTGACCTGAAAAGGGCATTTGGATGGGCATTGCCCTTAAAAGGGCAGTTAGCTCTTTTGCCGCCCAAACCCTAATCTAAAAAATAAAACCCACTCAATACACCCTTAAAAAAAAACCTAACAATAACCCCCTGAAGATCGACTTACCGGGAGACGTCTTCATCCAAGCCGGGTGAAGTGATCCTCCAGACGGACAGAAGTCTTCATCCAAGCCGGGCAGAAGTGGTCCTCCAGACGGGCAGAAGTCTTCATCCAAGCCGGGCAGAAGTGGTCCTCCAGACGGGCAGAAGTCTTCATCCAAGCCGGGCAGAAGTGGTCCTCCAGACGGGCAGAAGTCTTCATCCAAGCCGGGCAGAAGTGGTCCTCTAGACGGGCAGAAGTCTTCATCCAGACGGCATCTTCTATCTTCATCCATCCAGCACGGAGGTTAATTTCGATTGGCTGATAGAATTCTATCAGCCAATCAGAATCTAAGGGACGCCATCTTGGATGACGTCGCTTAAAGGTACCTTTATTCTGTTTTAGTCATCGAATGAAGAGGATGCTCCGCGTCGGATGTCTTGAAGATGGACCCGCTCCGTGCAGGACTACCATATTTATTTTGTGTAATACTTGTCTATATATTTTTATGTTATTATAGCCTTCAATTTATACGAATATCATTTCTTTGTACTATTGCGCCCCCTAGAGTTGGACACTGTAATGTTACCATCAGTTTTGTATTACAAACTAATATAATTTAATTCTGAAATAAAAAAGATATTGGGGAAAAGAGTAATCTCCTTTAGAAAAATGAGTCATATGCGTCTACAGACTTAGCAGGAAATAGGTCTGGTATTCACATTTTTCCAGGGCTGCTTTTTATTCCCTGACTCTACTAAATCTATGAGTAAGTATATATCCTATAGATAGATTGATAGTTAGATATATATAGATATCCAGAGAGAAGCCTGCACTCTCACTTAATCAAGCTAACCACCGGGGTGCAAAATATGCTTATTACTATTTAACCAAAAAATATATATTTTTTGGGATTAAAATTTAACTTTTATTAACCAAAATAATAAAAACCACAATGACAGTATTCTGGTATCTGCTGCTCCTAGCGATTAAAAACACTCCACTGTTTGGAAGTAGAAGAAACTATCGGCTAGATTATGAGTTGTGCGTTAGGGTAAAAAAGCAGCGTTTAGAGGTCCTAACACTGCTTTTTTTACGCCTGCTGGTATTACGAGTCTTGAAGGTTTAGGGGCTACGCACACTTCTTTGACCTTACTGCAAAACGACTTACGTAAACTTCCTAAAGTCTTTTTTCTATGGGACTTCCATAGTGTTGATATTACGAGTCTGTCCTAAGAGGCCAAAAAGTGAGCGGTGCAGCCTACCCTGTCAAGATCCCTAACGCATTTAAAAGTCAGTAGTTATGAGTTTTACACTACAACGCTGTAGCATAAAACTCATAACTAAAGTGCTAAAAAGTACACTATCACCCATAAACTACCTATTAGCCCCTAAACCAAGGTCCTCCCGCAGCGCAAATACTAAAATAACATTTTTAACCACTAATCTGCCGCTCCGGACACCGCCGCCACCTACATTATATTTATGAACCCCTAATCTGCTGCCCCCAACATCTGAGTCCATACAGAAGACTGCAAGACAGTTCAAATGTCAAGAATCACTTCAATAATAGTAGGTTCAATCCCAGGTGGCAAAGTCCACTGTGTGTGGTCACGGCTGCTCCTCTAAAATAATTTAAATGGATCCAGGCATCTGTGAAAAAGAATCACATACAGAGGGCGCCTCCTAGTGTGGTACTGTAGTTGTAACAGAAAACAAGTGTATCTTGTATTGTAATTGTACTCACAAGGAGAGCAGCACCACATTTGTCTATATATAAAAAAACCTTTAAATGTGCATTTATGGTAGAAGATCTATAGTAATATAGCAAACCCCAATGGTCTAACAATCACTGTGAAACACTTTATACTTTAAAAACATCACATGATGTATAAATATCACATGATGTTTTTAAAGTATAAAGTGTCTCACAGTGATTGTTAGACCATTGGGGTTTGCTATTAGTTTTTTTTTATATATAGACCAATAAGGCCAATGTGAATATCAGGTATATGAAACCTATCTGTTTCTTTGTGTATGGATTTTAACATTGCCATGAATTGAATTGCAACTTTGTAAACACACATAGAAGACTGAATGATTGTTAATTAATTACACCTGTTCAGACAGGTAATGTGTGGTGTGGGTTAAAGGGAGGGGATTGGTCAGTAGATGTTTAAAAGCCAGAGCTTCCCGTTTGTTAACAGATGCCTGATTAAACAGCTAGCACAGCTGAGAAACGCGTTGCAATCTGTTGTTTGCATTGTTTTTACATACTTTGGGTGAACGCTTACACTCTAGCGGCTAGATTTAGAGTTTTGTCGGTAACGACCCGCGTAGCTAACGCTGGCTTTTTTCTGGCCGCACCTTTAAAATAACTCTGGTATTGAGAGTCCACAGAATGGCTGCGTTAGGCTCCAAAAAAGGAGCGTAGAGCATATTTAACGCCACTGCAACTCTCGATACCAGAGTTGCTTACGGAAGCGGCCAGCTTCAAAAACGTGCTCGTGCACGATTCCCCCATAGGAAACAATGGGGTTGTTTGAGCTGAAAAAAAACCTAACACCTGCAAAAAAGCCGCGTTCAGCTCCTAACGCAGCCCCATTGTTGTCTATGGGGAAACACTTCCTACGTCTGCACCTAACACCCTAACATGAACCCTGAGTCTAAACACCCCTAACCTTACACTTATTAACCCCTATTCTGCCGCCCCCGCTATCGCTGACCCCTGCATATTATTATTAACCCCTAATCTGCCGCTCCGTAAACCGCCGCTACTTACATTATCCCTATGTACCCCTAATCTGCTGTCCCTAACACCGCCGACCCCTATATTATATTTATTAACCCCTAATCTGCCGCCCACAACGTCGCCTCCACCTGCCTACACTTATTAACCCCTAATCTGCCGACCGCACCGCACCGCTATTATAATAAAGTTATTAACCCCTAATCCGCCTCACTAACCCTATAATAAATAGTATTAACCCCTAATCTGCCCTCCCTAACATCGCCGACACCTAACTTCAAACATTAACCCCTAATCTGCCGACTGGAGCTCACCGCTATTCTAATAAATGTATTAACCCCTAAAGCTAAGTCTAACCCTAACACTAACACCCCCCTAAGTTAAATATAATTTTAATCTAACAAAATTAATTAACTCTTATTAAATAAATTATTCCTATTTAAAGCTAAATACTTACCTGTAAAATAAATCTGAATATAGCTACAATATAAATTATAATTATATTATAGCTATTTTAGGATTTATATTTATTTTACAGGTAACTTTGTATTTATTTTAACCAGGTACAATAGCTATTAAATAGTTAAGAACTATTTAATAGCTAAAATAGATAAAATAATTACAAATTTACCTGTAAAATAAATCCTAACCTAAGTTACAATTAAACCTAACACTACACTATCAAAAAATAAATTAAATAAAATACCTACAATTACCTACAATTAAACCTAACACTACACTATTAATAAATTAATTAAATACAATATCTACAAATAAATACAATTAAATAAACTAACTAAAGTACAAAAAATAAAAAAGAACTAAGTTACAAAAAATAAAAAAATATCTACAAACATTAGAAAAATATTACAACAATTTTAAACTAATTACACCTACTCTAAGCCCCCCTAATAAAATAACAAAGCCCCCCAAAATAAAAAAATGCCCTACCCTATTCTAAATTACAAAAATTCAAAGCTCTTTTACCTTACCAGCCCTTGAACAGGGCCCTTTGCGGGGCATGCCCCAAGAAATTCAGCTCTTTTGCCTGTAAAAAAACACATACAATACCCCCCCAACATTACAACCCACCACCCACATAACCCTAATCTAACCCAAACCCCCCTTAAATAAACCTAATACTAAGCCCCTGAAGATCTTCCTACCTTATCTTCACCTCACCAGGTATCACCGATCCGTCCTGGCTACAAAATCTTCATCCAAGCCCAAGCGGGGGCTAGACATCCATCATCCGACGGCTGAAGAAGTCCAGAAGAGGGTCCAAAGTCTTCATCCTATCCGGGAAGAAGAGTAGATCCGGACCGGCAACCATCATCTTCCAAGCGGCATCTTCTATCTTCATCCGATGAGGACCGGCTCCATCTTGAAGACCTCCATCGCGGATCCATCCTTCTTCTCCGACGACTAGACGACGAATGACGGTTCCTTTAAATGACATCATCCAAGATGGCGTCCCTCGAATTCCGATTGGCTGATAGGATTCTATCAGCCAATCGGAATTAAGGTAGGAATATTCTGATTGGCTGATGGAATCTGCCAATCAGAATCAAGTTCAATCCGATTCTCTGATCCGATCAGCCAATCAGATTGAACTCGCATTCTATTGGCTGATCGGAACAGCCAATAGAATGCGAGCTCAATCTGATTGGCTGATTGAATCCTATCAGCCAATCGGAATTCGAGGGAGGCCATCTTGGATGACATCATTTAAAGACACCGTCATTCGTCGTCTAGTCGTCGGAGAAGAAGTATGGATCCGCAATGGAGGTCTTCAAGATGGAGCCAGTCCTCATCGGATGAAGATAGAAGATGCCGCTTGGAAGATGATGGTTGCCGGTCCGGATCTACTCTTCTTCCCGGATAGGATGAAGACTTTGGACCCTCTTCTGGACTTCTTCAGCCGTTGGATGATGGATGTCTAGCCCCCGCTTGGGCTTAGATGAAGATTTTGGAGCCAGGACCGATCGGTGATACCCGGTGAGGTGAAGATAAGGTAGGAAGATCTTCAGGGGCTTAGTGTTAGGTTTATTTAAGGGGGGTTTGGGTTAGATTAGGGGTATGTGGGTGGTGGG
Source organism: Bombina bombina (assembly GCF_027579735.1). Lineage (NCBI taxonomy): Eukaryota > Metazoa > Chordata > Amphibia > Anura > Bombinatoridae > Bombina > Bombina bombina. The sequence continues at coordinate 1,251,727,263 of NC_069501.1, read as the reverse complement.
TTGTAATGTTGGGGGGGGGTAGTGTATGTTTTTTTTTACAGACAAAAGAGCTGAATTCTTTGGGGCATGCCCCGCAAAGGGCCCTGTTCAGGGCTCGTAAGGTAAAAGAGCTTTGAACTTTTGTAATTTAGAATAGGGTAGGGCATTTTTTTTTATTTTGGGGGGCTTTGTTATTTTATTAGGGGGCTTAGAGTAGGTGTAATTAGTTTAAAATTGTTGTAATATTTTTCTTATGTTTGTAAATATTTTTTTATTTTTTGTAACTTAGTTCTTTTTTATTTTTTGAACTTTAGTTAGTTTATTTCATTGTAGTTATTTGTAGGTATTGTATTTAATTAATGTATTGATAGTGTAGTGTTAGGTTTAATTGTAGGTAATTGCAGGCATTGTATTTAATTAATTTATTGATAGTGTAGTGTTAGGTTTAATTGTAGGTAATTGTAGGTATTGTATTTAATTAATTTATTGATAGTGTAGTGTTAGGTTTAATTGTAACTTAGGTTAGGATTTATTTTACAGGTAATTTTGAAATTATTTTAACTATTTTAGCTATTAAATAGTTCTTAACTATTTAATAGCTATTGTACCTTGTTAAAATAAATACAAAGTTACCTGTAAAATACATATAAATCCTAAAATAGCTATAATATAATTATGATTTATATTGTAGCTATATTAGGGTTTATTTTACAGGTAAGTATTTAGTTTTAAATAGGAATAATTTATTTAATAAGAGTTAATTAATTTCGTTAGATTTAAATTATATTTAATTTAGGGGGGTGTTAGTGTTAGGGTTAGACTTAGCTTTAGGGGTTAATACATTTATTAGAATAGCGGCGAGATTCGGTCAGCAGATTAGGGGTTAATAATTGAAGTTAGGTGTCGGCGATCTTAGGAAGGGCAGATTAGGGGTTAATAAATATAATATAGGGGTCGGCGGTGTTAGGGGCAGCAGATTAGGGGTACATAGCTATAATCTAGGTGGCGGCTCTTTGCGGTCGGCAGATTAGGGGTTAATTATTGTAGGTAGGTGGTGGCGACATTGTGGGGGGCAGGTTAGGGGTTAATAAATATAATATAGGGGTCGGCGATGTTAGGGCAGCAGATTAGGGGTACATAGCTATAATGTAGCTGGCGGCGGCGTGCGGACGGCAGATTAGGGGTTAATAAGTGTAGGTAGCTGGCGGCGACGTTGTGGGGGGCAGATTAGGGGTTAATAAATATAATATAGGGGTCGGCGGTGTTAGGGGCAGCAGATTAGGGGTACATAAGGATAACGTAGGTGGCGGTCGGTAGATTAGGGGTTAAAAAAATGTAATCGCGTGTCGGCGATGTGGGGGGGGCCTCGGTTTAGGGGTACATAGGTAGTTTATGGGTGTTAGTGTACTTTAGGGCACAGTAATTAAGAGCTTTATGAACCGGCGTTAGCCCAGAAAGCTCTTAACTATTGACTTTTTTCTGCGGCTGGAGTTTTGTCCACTTGCTCACTTCAGCCACGACTCTAAATACCGGAGTTAGGAAGATCCCATTGAAAAGATAGGATACGCAATTGACGTAAGGGGATCTGCGGTATGGAAAAGTCGCGGCTGAAAAGTGAGCGTTAGACCCTTTTTTGACTGACTCCAAATACCGGCTGTAGCCTAAAACCAGCGTTAGGAGCCTCTAACGCTGGTTTTCACGGCTACCGCCAAATTCCAAATCTAGGCCTTAGTTTTTTACCTTGTTTTTAATACAAATATACTGTACTTTTTGGAAGTCTGTGCTTGATTTTATCCTCCCGGTACCTGGATACCTTGGCCTCTACATCCCCACCAAGGGTCAGTTTGCTGGGGCACTGAGAATTTCCGGCCTGTGTCATTTAGCACATTTGGTGCTGCTCTCCTTGTGAGTACAATTACAATACAGGATACACATGTTTTTGGTTACAACTACAGTATCACAATAGGAGGCGCCATCTGTCTGAGATTCTTTTTCATAGATGCCTAGTTTGTAATACAAAATGCCAGATTATTGCTATATATAGAACACAAGTTCCCCCTGCACTCAAAGTACAAAGCCGGTAAATCCAATAATATAATAAAAAGTCACTTTATTGATTCAAGTTTAACCCTTTCGTGACAGGGTTAAAGTGCCTACATCGGAACAACTGTTCCGATGTAGACAAATTGAAACTACGCGATCGTGCATACGATCGCGAGATTTCAATTATTGGATCGCATCTGGGGGGCGTCCCTACAATCCTAGGAACGCCCTCCAGACCGCGATTAAATCCCTGAAGCACAGAAGGCTTCAGGACAGCCGTTAGTTATGACGTTCCATTCCGTCATAACGGCTTTAAAGCCCAGTCTAATTATGACGGAATGGAACGGCATAACGGCTTTAAAAGGTTAAAAGCAAAAAGTCCATAGCAAAACATGACAGGTAAAAGCTGCTAGCAGGATGAAAAGAAGCTTCACAGCATACGTGTTTCATGTGGTTGCGCACTTGTTCACTGCCCTGCAAAGCCTCTGTTCAATGAGCAATTTGAAGCAAATATTTAAAGAGACATTACACCTTTTTATATATACATGACCCATTAAACTCAGGTTTAACACTTAACAATACCTAAACATATATTAGTGTATTAGTGGATGAATCAATTTTAACTAGTGTTTTAACATATTATACCTTCTTATAGATCATAACTTCATGTATACACATTATTTCATACAAAATAATCCACATCGGTCCTGGTATTGAGACCCAGAGGTAGGCTTGTTTGTAAAGAGAAGATCCAAAATACTTACCTTGTACTCAATTTTTCTTCTCTATCCCCTCCACGTCTCAATACCGGCACATGATCTATGCCCTGCACTGATAGCATACTCGAGGCTGAGTTATGTAAATCCCTAAAATGGCAAGCTATTGGTGTGTTACTTTCCGGATCCTCAATAGATCTCAAATGCTCCAAGAATCTCTCTCTTAGGGGTCTTTTTGTTCTCCCCAAGTATTGATGTAAACAGAAATTGCATGTTAATAAATAATGTGTGTAGTGTTGCAATTAATGTTAAACTTGATACAGTAGTTGAAGTGAAAGTATCTCCTTCAACTACATACTAACAAGTTTTACAAATCTGATGCCTGCACTTAAAAAAACATTTCTCCCTGCCAACCACGTTTGTTTGTTGCAGTTAGGTAGGAGTGAAGGTGACACATTGTTTCCAATGACTTTGCCTCTTTTAGATACAAAGTTACATTCTTCTTTTACAACCTCCTTCAAAATAGGGTCTGAATACAAAATAGGTAAACTTTCTCTTATATTACAAATTTTGTTGTATTCCAGACTATATTTTGTTAGGAACATAGGCTTTTCATCCTTCTCTGCTCCCTTGTATTTTTTGTTTTTATAAGTAAGGAGATCATTTCTAGAAATCTGAATGACTTGTTGTTTTGTGGTGCATAGAATTCTCTCATTGTAACCTCGTTCTATTAGTCTGCTAGTTAACTCATCTACACTTCTCTCAAAGTTTTCCTCCTGTTTACAAATCCTTTTTAACCTCATGTATTGTTCATTAGGGATTGCTTTTATAGTGTGTATGGGATGGCCTGAATTCAATCTCAAAATTGTATTGCCAGCACTTGGTTTTGAGTAAAGCATGGTATCAATACTGTTGTTAATCAAGTCTCCTTTTAAGGTGACATCAAGGAAGTTTACACTGTTCCCCACAGAACACTAAGCCACATGTGTTTTCATTCAAATATTTGATAAATAAATCCACCATCATGTGATCACCATCTAGGATAAATATCAAATCACTGATAATAGCATTTAATGTATTCTTGAAAGGGATTTTTATCTGCAAAGATGTGGAATCGCTCCCACCAACCCTTGAAAGGGTTGGTGTAAGAGGGGGCATTGCGGTGCCACGTCTCTGCAGATAAAACTTCCCATTATCCCATTAAACATGAATTATGAGATAGGAGGTATTCAATGAATCTCAACAAAAAGGTTATTGTTACCTTCTCATATTGTGATACAAAAAGTACAGAAAATTTACTTGGTGTATAACAGAATAAAAATAAAAAGTGATTGATTTAAATTACAAAATATTAAAGGAAAATATATATTCCAATTTAAGGATATGTGTGATCCGTGTGGTTTCTCCTTCTTCTTGGTAAATTAGGATTTCCTTCAAACCTCCGAAATAAAAATAGAAACAATATAGTGCAATATGTTTGATAACAAAGATATTATTCACGCCAATGGTCCCTCCAGGGGGCTACTCACACTTAGAAGAGCCAACCAGGCTCTGGGTTCAGGCGCACATCCGGTTTTATACTGCCAGGCTTCCAGTATAACTCCAAATGCAGACCGCTGCTTCAGTAAAATATAATTTTTATTAAAATACATATAAAATGTTAAAAAGCCCCACGTAATACTCTCACATTAATAGTTACTTGGGTATCTGTTCCACTTTCTGTAAATACAGTTGTTAAACAGTTGTTTTAAATTCTTAAAATCATGATTGTATTGCTGTCTGGTTTTACTACATCATATATATTCAATTGTTAAAATAGACCTATCCAGCTTTTTTTGTTCAATGAAATGCTGTTGTATCTAAATGATGTCTGACTATTGTGATAAACCTTTCAGCATGTATTTGGGTTGTATCTAATTAATGTCTATTATATTATCCTACAATGTATAACAAAAATTGGTGAGCTGCTTGTTTATAGTGATTACATAATAATACTAATACAGACCGACATATAGAAAAAGGGAAACTATCTCCAATGGATTGTGAATATTGAAGAAAAATAAAATAAAATTACAGAAAAATTACAGAAAAATTGAATTAATTGAGAAAATGATGAAGTTCAAAATCCTTGTTCAAACCATGAGGTATTAGAGTGTTTAGGATGTATATCCATTTCATCTCTAATTGTCCAAGATCTTGTAATCTATCACCTCCTCTCCAATGTTGATGGACTTTTCTAATCCCTATAAATTCCAAATCCATAGGATTTCTATTGTGTACTTTATCAAAATGGGCTGAAACTGAATGTTTTTTGAAGCAGGTTTTTATGTTATATACATGCTCGTTGATCCTGGTTTTCAGTAGTCGAGTGTTTCTACCTACATAAAATAAATTGCAGGTACAACGTAACAGGTATATAACATATTTACTGTTACAGGTGATAAGATCTTTTATATCAAATTTTCTTTCATCATTGACTGTAAATTGTTTTCTAATTTTTTCTGTTTTGAAGGTAATTCTGACATGCATTGCATGAATGGCATTTGGCAAAACCAATTTGTGCTGTGTGTAACCAGTCCATGTTTTTATCTTTTATATAGCTCCTTGTCAATTGGTCTTTAATGTTGGGTACCTTTCTATAGACAATATTGGGCCTTTCCTCTAACATGGTATCCAATACCGGGTCCCTGAATAGTATTTTCCAATGTTTATTGATAATATCTCTTATCTTGTTATACTGTGAACTGTGTCTCAACACCATAGGACCTATAGACTTATTTGCAATACTCATTGGATTATTATCTTTATATTTTAAAAGATTTTTCCTTTCCATTCTTTCAACGTCTTCTATGTTTTTTTTCAATAGCTGTTACCTGGTAGTTCTTTTCTATAAATCTTTTTTTAAGTATTTCTGCCTGTTCTACATATTCTTTATTTTCTTTGCAATTTCTCTTAAGTCTAATAAATTGGCTTTTTGGGATACTAGAAAGTCATTTTTCTGATGAAATTATTAACATCAACTTTTTAAAAGAGTTTTTGCTTTTAATTAGATTATCCTCTATGTAAATTTCCAAATCTATGAATTCCACTTTATGTTGATTGTAATTCCAAGTGAAACCAATATTAAATTGATTGTTTTCTAAATAAGACAAACATTTTAACAATTGATCTAATGACCCTGACCGAATAAAGAAAATGTCATCTATGTAACGGCAATAGGAAACCAGGTACTGCGCCCAGTCATGTTGGCTAAACACAAAAAGATCTTCCCAGTGTGCCATGAATACATTAGCATAACTGGGCACAAAACTGGTTCCCATCGCCATTCCACTAATCTGTAAAAAATATTGATTCTCAAACCAAAAATAGTTGTGATCTAAAATAAAGGCTATTCCTTCTAAAATAAAATTGATTTGAATGGTGGGCAAATCAGAATCGGTAGATAGTATACGTTTAATGGCTTCAAGACCCAAATCTTTTTTAATGTTTGCATAGAGAGATGATACATCTCTGGTAACCAGCCACCAATTCTCTTTCCATACAATGTTTTCTAGTATATTTAATATGTTGATGGTGTCCTTAAGGTATGCTTTGGTTTGGGTTACATAGGGTTGAAGAAATTGATCAATATATAATGACAGATTGCTAGTCAAAGATTGAACTCCCAACACTATAGGTCTACCTGGAGGATTATTTTCATATTTATGAATTTTGGGTAACATATATAGTGTCGGGGTTCTGGGAAATTTTTTAAACAAAAAGTCATATTCCTTCTTATATCATATTCCATCCCTGACTCCTTTCTGTAACAGCTTCTCTAGTTCTCCTTTATATAATGTGGTTGGATTATACAATAGGGGACGGTAGGTAATGGTGTCATTTAGTTATCTGTGACACTCTCTAAGATAATCTTTTTTATTTAATAGCACTACTCCTCCTCCCTTATCCGCTAATTTAATTACGATTTCCCTATTGTCTCTTAGTTGATTTAAGGCTTGTTGTTCTTCATGTTTTAAATATGATTTGTAATTAGGTTTTAATTGGTTCAAATCCCTTTGTGTGAGTTCTAAAAAGAGCTCCATAGGGGTCGATCTATATTGTACTGGGTTGAACTTGGATTTTGGTTTAACATTTGAATGTCTAAAAAGATTTTCATTGTTTCTCTCATTCTTTACAATTGGATTGGTGATTAAATATTTTTTCAATGATAAATTCCTAAAATATTTTTGAATGTCTATGTATGTTTCAAATGTATTTGCTCTAGCGCTAGGGGCGAAGTTTAAGCCTTTTTCCAGAACTTTAATTTGAGGTTATGTTAGTTTATGATCCGATAAATTAAAGATCCCTTTATTCTTTAGTTCTTCCTTACTTTTTCCCTTTGATAATGTGAGTGTTCTTGGTCCTCTCTTCTCTTGCTGAATAAATCTGACTTCTTTCTTTTGCTGTATATGCGTTCTTCTCTTTCTAAAAAAGAGGAATTGTCTTCCAATTCTGATTGTTCTTCACTAAAAACTGCATGCCTATTTCTGGTCTCAATTTCTCTAGGTCTATGGTCCTCATTTCTAACTTTATTGGGGTGACTTTGGGTCTCTGCCAACCTTCTTCTGACTCATAGTTCCTATCATCATTATTATAACTTTGATTCCAATTTTTATTGTTGTTGGGTTGTTTGAATGGGTTGGGTAGGCTCATGTCTATATCCATTTTTCTTTTCTCCCATTCTGTTAGATCTTGTATAATGGTAATCAGATTTAGAATATTGATTGTCTCTGTGTTGATGATAATTGTTTCTATATGGTTCTCTGTCTTCCTGAATATTTGCTTTATTGGCCCTTTCTTTAAATGGTGCTTTGTTATTGTTGTTATATTTACTTGGAAATTTATTTCTATTAAAAGACTGATTAGGCTGTTTGTAATTCCTTTCTTTTCTTAATGATAATCTGTTTTGTCTTGAATGTATTTTTTCCTCTTAGTGTCCTTAATTTCTTTTTTTATCTCATTAATATTAGTGTTAATTTTCTCTTTCCATTCCTTCTACTACTTTTCATTCGTATGTGGGGTTAATTTATTTTAACATATTTATCTCATCATTAATAGTGTTCATCTGAATTTTCCTTTCATTAATAATTAGGGACATTATTTTGGTTGTGCATTCTTCTAGGATCCTATTCCATCTACTTAAAAATTCTATATTTTCCTGTCCAAAAGAAGGATTTTTTAAAATCCTAAGCCCTCTTGGGGTGATTTTCTCTTTCTGATATCTTTCTAGTGTTATAATCTCTAATTGGTATTTAGTTCATTTAATTAAATATTTTTCTACTTCTTTCATTAGGTTTTCTATTGTGGTTGTATTAACATCATTGCTATTAGATGTTTCTGTGTCAAAAAAGTCATCCATGTTAGAAGTAGTGATTCTTCTATTATAGAATAAAGACATTCTGTGACAAAATAAACAAAAAATTATACAAGAGATAATACAAAGGGTGATACAAAAAGTACTGATATAATCAATAAGTGATACCAAAAGTACACAAAATTCACTTGGTGTATAACAGAATAAAAATAAAAAGTGATTGATTTAAATTACAAAATATTAAAGGAAAATATATATTCCAATTTAAGGATATGTGTGATCCGTGTGGTTTCTCCTTCCTCTTGGTAAATTATGATTTCCTTCAAACCTCCAAAATAAAAATAGAAACAACATAGTGCAATATGTTTGATAACAAATATATTATTCACACCAATTGTCTCTCCGGGGGGCTACTCACACTTAGTAGACCCACTAATAACAGAAAGTGGAACAGATACCCGAGTAACTATTAATGTGAGAGTATTACGTGTGGCTTTTTAACATTTTATATGTATTTTAATAAAAATATATTTTTCTGAAGCAGTGGTCTGCGTTTGGAGTTATACTGGAAGCCTGGCAGTATAAAACCGGGTGTGCGTCTGAACCCAGAGCCTGGTTGGCTCTTCTAAGTGTGAGTAGCCCCCTGGAGGGACCATTGGTGTGAATAATATCTTTGTTATCAAACATATTGCACTATATTGTTTCTATTTTTATTTTAGGGGTTTGAAGGAAATCCTAATTTACCAAGAGGAAGGAGAAACCACACGGATCACACATATCCTTAAATTGGAATATATATTTTCCTTTAATATTTTGTAATTTAAATCAATTACCTTCTCATATTCACTATGATGCTCTAGAGAATATACAATGGATGCCAATCCTTTAACATGTTCAATACAAGTGTACAGTAATGAAACACCAACTGTTAAACATGTATGGGATTGTTTCCAATGGAAATTTTCCATCATCAAAGGAAGTGAAGTAGAGTCTAGTATGTAACCTGGAAGTTTCTTTACAATTGGCTGAAAAAATGAAACCACAAGCTCTGAGAGAGGTTCATTAAGTGAGTCAATGCCTGCAATGATGGGGAGACCCAGGGGGTTGTTGGGGTCCTTATGGAGTTTGGGGACATAATGAAAGATGGGTGTTACCGGACATTTGGGTAATAGAATTTCTTGTGTAGATGCTGATATTATGCCATTGTGTTTTACATATAGACCTAATCCTACCAGAATGATTCTAAAACATTTGGTAGGGTCCTCAGATAAACACTCATAAACTTCTTTAACTTTCAATTGTCTCAATGATTCTGAAATATATTCTCTATCTAAACAACTACATTTCCCCCCTTGTCTGATGCACAAATTACGATTTAATCATTATTACTGAGGTCTTTCAATGCTTTTTTTTTCTAAACCTGTAATATTATCACCACGTTTGTGGGTATCTGTGTTCACTTTTAGGTTCCTAAGGTGTTCCTCAACAGTATGCTGAAAAACCTCTAACGCCTGTCCCCTTGGATGTACAGGATAAAATGTACTCTTTTTCTTTAAATGACCACTGGTAACGCGCTTCACAGGCAATCTCTCCTGTCCATGGTCCGTGCCTTCAGACAAAAGATCCTGTAAATCAATCACAGCACAGTGATCGGTAAAGTTAAAATTCAAATTCAATATTGACTGGCCTGGTGCCCCTACTCTCCCGTTCTTATGGAAACTTGACGAGCTGACACTAGATCACCCATTGATTAAGACAGACATAGATACCACCTTGAAACACTATTTCAGGGAAAACACAGCTATTGATACCTCCAATGCAATGGTGTGGGAGGCACATAAATGTACAGTTAGGGGGGAGTTCATAAAGCATAAATCCAGGAGCAATAGATCCAATAGGCAGTTCCTCAATTCTACCCTTGCGCAGATCAGGTATTGGGAAGGGGAAAATAAAAAAAATCCGACCTCAGACACAACTACGAAGTCATTACACCAAGTTAGAAATGATCCACAAAATCACCTCCTTCAAAAACACCAACAAAAATCTGCTATGCTACAGAAGAAATACTTTGACATCAACAATAAAATTAGCACCTTCCTGGCGCGAGCCCTTAGGCGTAGACAACTGAACACGCACATATACAACATACTAAACGAGACTGGTAACACTTGCAGAGATAGTGAGACAATAGCGGAGACTTTGAGGAAATACTATGAAAAATTGTACAACCTGGATAACCAAAGCGAACAAGCAGACATTGATAGGTATTTATCCAACATTTGTATCCCCTCCCTCTCAACAGAGGACTCTAGATATCTAGACTCCCCAATCACTACAGATGAGGTAAAAAAAGGCCAGATAGGCCAGAACATTTTTGACCTATCTCGCTTCTCAACTCAGATATAAAAATATATGCGAAGGTTCTGGCCAAAAAAATCAATAAATTTCTCCCTAATCTAGTCCACCCAGACCAGGCGGGATTCATGCCGGGAAGGGAGGCAAGGGACAATAGCTTAAAAATCCTGCAACTTATCACACATGCCCAACAACAGAAACTGCCGGCGGTTCTAGTGTCAACAGACGCGGAAAAAACGTTTGACAGGGTCCATTGGCAGTTTTTAAGGGGGACCCTGAATGCAATGAAGTTTAGCGACAACTTCATAGCCCGAATTTTTGCACTATATAGCCAACCAGCAGCACAGGTCAAGGTTAACAACCTCTTATCTGACAAGTTCTCAATACAAAACGTGACACGACAGGGCTGCCCCCTGTCCCCAATCTTATTTGCACTAGCAATGGAAGTGCTGGCGCAAAAAATAAGACAATGCACAATATGTCACAGGGATTAGAGTGGGAAACACAGAGCATAAGATGGCGTTGTATGCAGATGACGTCCTCCTTACTCTTACCAATATTGACACAACATTACCAAGGGCATTAGGCCTAATTGAAGAATATGGGAGGGTGTCCAACTTTCACTTGAACCTCAACAAGTCTGAACTCCTAAACATCTATTACAACCCTGAGGACTTACCCAGGCTGCTACACTGCTGGCCGTTGAAAAGACAACAAACTAAAATGAGATATTTGGGAATTTATTTGTTCCCAGACCCCCAAGTAATATTTCAGAGCAATTACAAAAGCCTGGAGGGTGACAGTGTGGCAGACCTATCTAGATGGAGAAACAAAACAATATCTTGGCTAGGTCAGATTAATGTTATTAAAATGAACATCCTCCCAAGAATACTTTACGTAATGCAAACTACCCCTGTGCCTCTCCCACCGGGCTTCCTAGACAACCTTCAATCACACATAGAACACTACATCTGGAAAGAGACTAAAGAATTGCAAAGCACACACTCTACCTTCCAAGAGACAGGGGGGGGGGGCTCGGAGTGCCTAACTTTACCACATATAGACAAGCTATTGCACTCCAGCGACTACTAGACTGGAGTCAGAAGTGGGTCAGACTAGACTGTGCATTATGGACACAGACAATGCTGGCATGTCGGTTTGGCTACACACAAAACACAGACACAGTGCAGTAACAACATACCCACTTCTGAATGAGTTTTTACCATCTAGGACAAAATAATTAACACCACAATTGGAGTTTCATCTGCCTACTCCCCACTGACACCGCTCAGGGAAAACCCAACACTGCCATGGAACCTTAAAAGTTCTCACCGAGATCAGGGCATACCCCTGAGGGACAGAACACTTTTTTCACTGCTAAACGGCAAAAAAACTATGAACACTAGCCGAACTGCAGGAATCACTTGGCGATAGATGCATGAACTGGTACTCCCATGCCCAACTGACTCACTTCATAGGCACACACAAACACAGGGAACTCCTGACTGGACCTCTGACAGTATTTGAGACATTGTGCATGCAGCAAATGCCTATTAGACATGCTATATCAATCTTATATAAGATACTCCTACAACCGGATAAACACGCACGACCAACGTACACAAAAATGTGGGGAAAAGAGCTAAACACTGACATTCCCTCACAGGAGTGGTGAGGCCACTAAAAAAGCATCAATTTCCACTAGAATTCAGGAATCCAGCTACAAGTTCCTGTCACGGTGGTATCTCACACCTAGTAGATTGCAACGAATATATAGAACAGCCAGTGAGAGGTGTTGGAGGGGGTGTGGAGGGGAGGGCACGCTGGTACACATCTGGTGGGATTGTCCCAAACTGAACACCTATTGGGTGGAGGTATTGATGCACATCACTAGAGCGGTGGGAAAGACAATTATAAATGATCCAAAAACACTTCTTTACCTTAATCTTCCCAAAATCGAAAGTGGGGCCCTCAGAGCCTTAAAGTTTATCATGCTAAACAGTGCTAAACTTTTGATCCTCGGAAATGGAAGTCAAGAGACATCCCAGGGGTGTGGGAGTGGAGGGACCAGGTGGATACCCTATTGCAACTGGAGAGGTACCATCACATACAGAGAGGGACCATAGAACTCCACCAACACATGCTACATGAGTGGACACAATATAGAAACAAAATCGTGTAAACCAGTAACAACCACCACACTTTGGGTTCAGGACACGCTAGGAGATGTTAATTGTTTGACTTTTGTGCTCAATTTCATTTATGTTAATGGGTACTCCTGCAACTTGAGGACAATTGTTATTACAACATCAGCAGCCAGCCAAATTCAGATGAGGCCACCATGCCAAATACTGGGACATATGCTCATTTACGCATATAATTTACAATAACTCAGACTTTCATTGCATTCTCTTCTCTTTTTGTTTTATCCTACATTGTTTGGAATATTATGATTCTTTGTTTCCCTTACCCCCAGTTTTTTCCCATTATCTCTATATGTACCTGGTGCCGTTCACACGGGATCTTGTTAGAGACCCAAGAGAGGTCTATAATGTTAGAGACTGGATTCCAGTAATATATATACTGAGCTAAAGAATGGGATCTTATTAATGAGTTGCTCTGAAGATGTTTTATAATGTAACATTCTTGATGTATGTTTCGTGCATTCAATTTATGACGTGTATGCACTTTTGATCTAAATAAAGCTCTTTTGAAAATTAAAAAAAATTAAAAAATTCAAAGGATCATTTTCAATGGAAGCACCGTCCATGGTAGATGACATACCGCCTGTTGCATCGTGGAAAAAGTGCTTTATTAATGTTAATTTACGCACAAATTTGTAGAAATTAAGAGTAGCATATAAAACCTAAGCTGAATTATTCACATTTTTTTTTTGTAGGCCAGATTCTGTCCTAGGACATATATAATTAAAGGGACAGTAAATACTTGAGCTATTAATATAAAATCTTTAGTTATGTATAGTAAAAAAAATTTGCAATTGACTTCAGGTATCAGCATCACTTGTATGTAAGGAAGGAAAATGTAAGTGTTTACAAGTCTGTGCAGTCTGGTATTACTGGAAGAAGACAAAATGGTATAATAAGTTAGTGTTACAAATCTTATACACAGCCAGTCTGGCCTTTCTTATCTCCCTTTCCTCTGCACCTCACACTTTTTTTTTTTTTTGCAAGGTGTGCAGAAATCTCTCCTTCCCTCCTATTGCATCACAGTATGCAGGGACCTACAATTAAAGGGACATGTGTTATTGCATTTTATTATTGCACTATTGGTGTAACTATGTGTGTTTTGCAATTCTACTCTATATAATAGCCCTTTAACTCTGTGTTAACCTCTTATGCAGGTGCTAAAAACAAATTCTTAATAAACAGACAAAACAATAACATTTTGAACCTTATTTATTAATGCATGGGCAGAAAAGTATTCCCAACTAAGGAATTAGTCCATCCGTGATCCCGGTGAGTGGGCAGGGGAAACTGTACAGTCACCATCTGCATTTACATTGCAGAAGTATATCCTTGTGCTGCTCTCGCACAACCTGTCAATCACCTACAACAAGCCAGTTTGGGGTATTTTCTATCCGCCACTTTTTAGGATGACTGCTGCTTCTTAATTTGTGGCAAGCAGGCTTGCATGCCTGTCCTTCAAGGACTCTAAAGCAGCTGAATTTAGTCTGAATTAAAAATAAATAGTAGATTTCAAAGTTTCTTCCATTTTCCTTGCCCCTGTATCATGTGACAACCTTCAGCCCATCACAAAAGCCAACACAAATATACTGTGAACTCTTGCACATGCTCAGAAGGTGCCTCAGAAAGTTTGCATATGAAAGACTGTGCACAATTTAAACATCAAAATAAATTGATACTATATAGATAGATAATAAATAAATAGATAGACAGCTAGACAGATGGATGGATAGATAGATAGATAATATATAGATGGATGATATATAGATAATAGAAGATAGATACATATATATATATAGATGAAAGATAAATGATAGATAGTTAAATAAATAGATGATAGATAGGACAGATAGACATATAGATAAACGTACGGACGGATAGATGATTGATAGATAGATTATAGATAGATAGATTATAGATAGATAGTAGACAGACAGATAGATAGATAATACACAGACAGATAGACAGATAGACAGATAGAGAGACAGATAGATAGATAGACAGACAGGCAGACAGATAGATGATATATAGATAATACACAGACAGAAAGATGATAGACGCACAGACAGACAGATAGATAGATAGATAGATAGATAGATAGATAGATAGATAGATAGATAGATAGATAGATAGACAGACAGATAGACAGATATATAGGTAGATAGATGATAGATAGATAATACATGGACAGATAGACAGACAGATAGATAGATAGGTGATAGACAGACAGACAGACAGACAGATAGATAGATAGATAGATAGATAGAAGATAGATAGATAGATAGATAGATAGATAGATAGAGAGATAGGTAGATGATAGATAATACACAGACAGATAGACAGATAAATAGATAGATAGATAAATAGATAGACATATAGATAGATAGATAGATAGATAGATAGATAGATCTAGGTTCCATCATGATGATATTTTAATATTCTAAACAAAACTCGCTACCATAAGTGAACATTTTTACACATAATTGTCTTCTCAACCTTTTAGTGGCAAGATGAGCATTTATAAGAAATATATTTAATTTAATGTGAAACTTTGCAAATAAACTATTTGACCTATTAAAAACGGAAATAATTTTTACATTTTTGTAATGCACATTAATATGCTGTGTAAACATGCTGAATACATGCCCCCTTCACAATGCTGAGATCTGGATATGAATATTGAAAGGCAATGAGCCCTATACTTTCCTATGGAAGGCACATCGGCACTGTACAGTGAGTGTCACTCTGCTTTTTAATAACATTTCGGCCAGTGGGAGTTTTGGGAGACTAAAATGAGCATTTTTCAGTGGCCCTGGCAATCTTTAGAAGTTTGGGCCCTAAATCAAAAATGGCCTTTGCTGTCCTAGTGCAGAGGGGCACACCATTATAAAAGTCACAATAATACACTGGCGCATTCAGGAAAGGAACATGTTTTTTTTAAAAAAATACAAAAAATACAAAACTGAAATAGGTTTTTAAATGCTTCTTTCATAAGAAACAATAAAAAGTTGAACACAATGTCCCTTAAATGAAAATAATGATACAATTCTAATAGAAAGATTTTTAAAAATATTTCACAGAAGCTGTAACATTAAAATGCAAATCACAGGCTTCCGGCAAGAGACAGAATAATTCTTTGTGTATAACATGTCCAATTTACATTTTAAATTAGTTTTATTGCCGGCAGCATAACATAAAAACAATAAATGAGAGATCTCCAGATACATAATATACTTCTTTATGGCTGTTCATGTCTACACAAATGGCTTGAAAATAATTCAAGGTGTAAATGTATTCAACTAATTATGTATGGGACGTTTTCTTTTATAAATGATTTTGAAGAAATCATTAAAGCTATTTTTTTCCTTGTTATATTGCCAGATATATTACAATTAATGTTTTTTTATATTGATATACTGTTTTTTTATGCTTGAGAGGTGTGTCACCTTCAACCAGTAGAGTTGTGGGGATTGCCCTTATCAGCCAGTGAGGACGAAGTCCCACAGGTTGAGGTTTCAAAATCAATTTATAGAACTATAAAACCATTTTTTTAACATTTATATAGAATGAGCTTTGTTATGCATCGTAGGGCATTTTGGCATTTAAAAGAACAATAAACACCTTGTAATTACAAGACATTTCTGTTGTGCTGCTAAAGAATAACATATCAACCAAGTCTTAAAGGGACAGTCAACACTAAAATTGTTTTTGTTTAAAAAGATAGATAATGCCTTTACTACCCATTCCCCAGCTTTGCACAACCAACATTGTTATATTAATATACTTTATAACATTTAAACCTCTATATTTCTGCCTGTTTCTAAGCCACTACAGACAGCCTCTTATCACATGCTTTTTTATTAGCTTTTCACAACAGGATACTGCTAGTTCATGTGGGCAATATAGATAACACAATACTAAATGCAAGTCAATTGATAATAAATAAAAAGTCATGTGATCAGGGGGCAGTCTGCAGAGGCTTAGCTACAAGGTAATCACAGAGGTAAAACGTATATTAATATAACTGTGTTGGTTATGCAAAACTGGGAAATGGGTAATAAAGAGATTATCTATCTTTTAAAGCAATAACAATTCTGGTGTAGACTGTCCCTTTGAGAATTTTAACAATGAATATCCTTTTTTTCTGCAACAGTCAAACCCCACCTACCATTTGCCTTATTTTGAGGAGCCAATCTAGGCTTTAGTCTACAGACAACAAGGGTAGCTACTGTCATAAAGTTAGTATAAAATGCATTTGCTTGCCATTTTTATCACTTAAAGCCAGTTAAGGACAGATATGGAGCAGAGTTAGCCTTGAAAGGTCAGCAGGTGCATTTAAATTTCTAATTATTAGAAATTGCACACTTTTCAGAGTTAAATTACATGAAAAGAGTACAAAATAAATAATGAAAATAAATTTCATTATGCATAACTAAACATTTTATATAAAAATCTAAAGGTGTTTACTGTCCCTTTAATGGCCCTTAAATCACCTGTGTTGATCTAAAAGGGACAGTAATGTCATTATATATAGCTGCAATGCTTTCCACAAATTGCTTTATACAGTCATCATTGAATACTTAAGAAGTAATAAACACTGCTGTCTGATTACACTTTTGCACCCTCACGGGCGTGTGACCTATGCTGCCAGCCATACCGCTGCATAAATAGTTATTTCCTATTTCCACAGGGTGAGAATTACAGCCAATCAGATGCTGTACCGCTCACCCAGTAGAGAGTAGGCAGAGCCCCAGTTTAGTAGCTAGTGCAAAAGGCTCGGTAATGCTACAGACCAAGGGCTAGATTACAAGTAGAGCGCTAAATTATTGCGCTCCTGCAAACAAGCAGATTTGCATATTAACACTTAAATATATATGTATATCAGCATAAATATATATGTATATCAGCATAAATATATATGTATATCAGCATATACAGTATATATATATGTATATCAGCATATACAGTATATATATATGTATATCAGCATATACAGTATATATATATGTATATCAGCATATATAGTATAAATATATATGTATATCAGCATATACAGTAAATATATATGTATATCAGCATATACAGTATATATATATATGTATATCAGCATATACAGTATATATATATATGTATATCAGCATATACAGTATATATATATGTATATCAGCATATACAGTATGAATATATATGTATATCAGCATATACAGTATATATATATATGTTTATCAGCATATACAGTATATATATATGTATATCAGCATATACAGTATAAATATATATGTATATCAGCATATACAGTATGAATATATATTTGATTGCTGCCATCGCTGCGCGACTTGCCCCATTCGCTGGCGCTGAAGTTCTGATGCCGTCTCTAAATATGAAAGAGAGGGCTAATTACTGACCATTTATGAATATATAAGCATCACTCAGCAGAAAGCAGACATCACTAATTTGTTGTAAAAAGAGCTGTTGCACATAATATATAGGTATAATGTATTGTAGCTTCTAGCCAATTCCATCATTAGTGACCGGCCTTCAGCACAAAAACATTTGGGGCCTGTGATGAGAGCGTGTGTGTGACATCACAGGAAGTGGGTGTGGTGGTAGGGCTCATTATATTTCAGTTGCAGTAGGAACAGCGAAGTCTGTTAACTTTGAAGGTACAATAAAATTGTGTTGTACCCAAATAACTGTGTCCTGCATCTCATGACAGGGCCCCTGGTATAATAAAAGAAAATAAAGCAGGTGGGTCAGTCCTCACGGAAAGGTTGTAAAGGAACATTTTGTGCTCTCCTCACTTACTGTCACATCTATACATGAAATCCTTCTCAGCCTCCGGCTGCTAATTTCACTCAGACCTCTTGGTCTCAATAACCACATCAGACATTCTCGTAAAGCACTTTAATACCTTTTATAACCTGCCCTTACAGCATTTATCACAACCCCTAAAGATCTGCACTATGCGGAGAGTTTGCTCATTTATTATGGTTGTGCCAAAAACCAAAAAGAGAAACGACCAAAAAGAGATCCCTTGGGCCAACACAATATGTAACAGCCAGATAAGAGCTAGCTGCACGTGCCTCTGGCTCTGCACAAGTCAGATATTGGATATTAAAAATATATAACTTTGTACCGGCTGGGCTCTCAGTTTTAATGTTTGCTGCAAATTTGTCATTCTCAGACGCACAGAGAAAATAAGTCTGCCCTGCTCTGACATCTAGATGTTATGGGAGCATTTCATGGGTCATCAACTGCGCTCGTTACATTTAAATACGACACTGGATAACCTTGTTCAAAGGGACAGGAAACAACAAAAAATTATGATTAACAACAAAAAATTATGATTCAGATTTCTAAGTTACTTCTATAATCAAATTTGATTACTTCTCTTGGTATCCTTTATTGAAGGAGCAGCAATCCATTATCAAATATTAAATATCAAACATTAATGAGTACACCATTATCATCAATTATATGTAAAACAAAAAAACTTGCATGATATCCACAGTTGCTAAATTAATACAAATATCAATATCAATGTAAACCTATCAGAGTTTACATAAAAAACTATTTTTTATTAAAAAAAGAAACGCTACTCTACACATCTGCAACACTCACACATGGGCATCATTATCCCACCATAAAAGGAAATGCACACACTGGAAACGAGTAAAGGAGATGTGGTGAGATGGTCTAGGGGTTTGTTGCACAATTGTATTTCTTTTGGGCTACATTACGAGTGAAGCAGTAATGAATGCTGAAATTAAATGAAAGAGTGAAAGCTTTTTCTATTGGCTGATTTGAATTAGAAATTGAAAATCAGCCAATAGGAATGCAATGGTTCCCCTATATAAGAAGGGTACCTCACATTCAAAATTCTGTGTGCAACTGGTGATCGCATGAATAGGACGTCGTGGATGAAGATAAGAAAATGCATGAAGACCGCCACCGGGATGAAGATAAGATGATTAAGCGCCGCTGGTATGAAGATGGAGCGCTGCCACCCGGATTCATTTTTGGTAAGTACCATCTTCAAGGTTTAGTGTTAGTTTGTTTTTTTTGGGTGTTTTTTTCTTTTAAGAATAGGGTTTTTATTTATTTTTTCCTTGGGCAGCAAAAGAGCTAAATGCCCCTTTAAAGGCAATGCCCAGACAAATGCCCTTTTCAAGGCACTTTAAGAGTAGTTGTTTTTAAAAAGACTTTTTTGGGGGTTGGAGGGTTAATTGTAGAGAATAGTAGTTTTTTTTTCTCCCTTTAGGGCCTTTTAAGGGCTATATCTGAAGTTTAGGGTTAGTATAGATTTTTTTATTTTGGGGTGGGTTTTTCTTCAGTGCAGTTTAAGAATAGGCATAACTGTTTTTTTTTGTTAATTTTTTGTTGTTTTTTTAATGGTAGCTTTTTTTAGTTTTAAGGAATGTAAGTTTTTTTCTTAAGTAATGTTAGTTGTTTTTTCAGATAAGTTATTTATTTGTTTATAAAGGTAGTTATTATTTAATCAAGTTTTAACATGGATACCAAGAGCAAGAGACATATCGGATCGAAAAACTAAATAGGTACGTTTTTTAAAATTGTACTTTCTGTCTGAATCATAAACTGTTCATTTTGACTCCTATGACCCTTTATTCAGTGAGTATTTTGAGGTTGCCTTGTGGTCTCGTTTCAGAACGAGATATGTGAGGCGTGTGAGGTGCCACATGACATGCAGTAATGGAAGGTTATATGTTTCCAGCAAATAGATGCTTCTTGCATTTCTGAGTGAGGAGAGAGATATCCTATAAAGCATAATGCTCAGTGAATAGCACGTTTTACACTTCTGAATTTGTTACAAATGTTATTGCATATTTCTACATTTAAAGGGACAGTCTACACCAGAATTGTTATTGTTTTAAAAGACAGATAATGCCTTTATTACCCATTCCCCAGTTTTGCATAACCAACACAATTATATTAATATATTTTTTACCTCTGTGATTACCTTGTATCTAAGCCTCTGCAAACTGCCCCTTTATTTAAGTTCTTTTAACAGACTTGCAGTTTAGCCAATCAGTGATGGCTCCCAGGTAACTTCACGTGCATGAGCACAGTGTTATCTATATGAAACACATGAACTAACACCCTCTAGTGGTGAAAAACCTGTTAAAATGCATTCTTAAGAGGCGGCCTTCAAGGTCTAAGAAATTAGCATATGAACCTCCTAGGTTAAGCTTTCAACTAAGAATACAAAAAGAACAAAGAAAAAATTGTGATAAAAGTAAATAGGAAAATTGTTTAAAATGACATGCCCTATCTGAATCATGAAAGTTTATTTTGGACTAGACTGTCCCTTTAACTCCTTTATATGTTGCATCTTAGGTACAAATTTTATTTTTTTCTTGCAATATCCTCACTTCTCCTTAAAGTCACAGCTCCATCTTTCTCTTACAACAATAGTGCTTCAACTTCTCTTCTGCCCGCCACCCTCTACAAACTCGTATGATCTCTCATCCCTTGGCCCACGACATTAGACTGATACAAAGCTTGTACACTTGCATAAAACACACTCTCCTAACCTTGGTCCACCATCCATCTGTTCCTGCTCACAAACCCACTTAACGCTTCCAAAATCAAACCTATGTAATCCTTTGTACTCCTTTCAACCTTATCAACTGCACAGTACTCTTGTGCCCTTTAGACTACACTCTGCAAACTAAAATTCCCAAACTCACTTTGATTGATGACTTATGAACCTATTAGCAGTCACAGAACTGCTCCAGATTGTCCATTTATGGCCTGCACTTCAGTCACACTGCCAGACCTGGTGCCAGGAATCAGACTAAGATGAGAAGTGCAAAAATAATCACACCTTTATTAATAGCAAAAAATAATAAAAAGTCCACAAAACAAATAACAAGCTAGGAATCAAAACTAGAGCTGGTACTTAGACGAGGCGAGTCAGGAGCCAAAGTGAATAGTCAGACGAGCCGAGTCAGGAGCCAAAGCGAGTAGTCAGACGAGCCGGAATCAGGAACAAGGAGAACAGCAGAGTCAGGAACAAGCCAGGGATCAGGAACCAGGAGGGACTTCAGACAGCCAGGTAATACACAGGAGCTCTCACAAACAGGTCTGAGACAATGCAAGGGCAAAGCATACTGAACAGAGGCCCTTTAAATAATAAATGATGACATCACAATTCTGACACTGCATCCTGTCTCACACGGATGATGTACACCAGTCTGGCTATAAAAGGAAGTGCAGGAAATGAGCAGCATCACACAGTATGCACCAAAGTCAGCAAGAGAGGTGAGTAAAATGACTGCTAGCAGCACATGGCAAACACAGCAGGGAAAAAACCCTGACAGTACTCTCCCCTCAATGACCCCTCCCCCGCGAAAGGACAAAAGGCTTATTGGGGAAATGAGCATGGAAGGCACGGAGGAGGGCGGGAGCATGAACATCAGAGGAGGGAACCCATGAATGATCCTCTGGACCGTAGCCCCTCCAGTGAACCAAATACTGTACGTGGCCCCTGGACATACGAGAGTCAATAATGCTGCTGACCTCATACTCCTCATGGTTGTCAACAAAGAAAGGACGGGGACGAAGCAACACAGTGGTAAACCGATTACAAACCAATGGTTTCAAGAGGGAGACATGAAAAACATTGGAGATGCGCATTGCAGGAGGAAGGTCAAGAGCGTAGGCCACAGGATTGACCCATCGGAGTATTCGAAAAGGACCAACATAACAGGGAGCCAGTTTATTGGAAGGCACGCGAAGGTTCAAGTTGCGGGAGGACAGCCAAACTCTCTCACCAACCTGGTAGGAAGGCACGGGCAGACGCCTATGATCAGCCTGGAACTTTTGGTGCTACATAGAACGATGACGACAAACCTGAATCTGCACCCACGTGGAACAGAGTTGCCGGAGATGCTCCTCCAAAGCCGGAATACACTGAGACATGAATGAATCGAGCAACAAGGATGGTTGAAACCCATAATTCGCCATGAACGGGTTGAGGGTGATATGCTGAGGAGAAGGAAAGCTGGATCCCCATTTGAGCACAAAAGGAATGCCAAAATCTGGAGACAAACTGGCTACCCCTTGGGTAACCCATGTAAACGGAAGACCTCCCGGGCAAAAATTAAAGCAAGCTCCTGAGCGGTAGGCAACTTCTTCAAGGGAATGCAATGTGACATTTTAGAAAAACGGTCAACCACCATAAGGATAACAGTATTGCCATTGGAAACAGGGAGATCGACAATGAAGTCCATGGAAAGATGTGTCCAAGGACGCTCACTATTAGCAATAGGTTGAAGAAGACCCACAGGAAGACGTCGAGGAGTCTTATTCTGTGCACAAACTGAGCAGTAGGCAACATACGCAGCAACATCAGAACGAAGAGCTGGCCACCAGAATTGTCGAGTGACAGACCAAATCATTTGGTTCTTGCCTGGGTGAGCCTGCGGATTTAGGATAGTGGTAAGTGTGCAAAAGTTTAGTTCGAAGATTCTCAGGAACAAAACACTTACCACTAGGTTTCTCAGGAGGTGCATTGGTTTGTGCAGCCAGGATCTCCACCCCCAAGGGAGAAGTCAAATTAGTACGTATGGTAGCCAAAATATGGTCAGGAGGTATAACTGAGGTAGGTACAGACTCCTCCTTGGACAGAGGCGAAATTTGTCGAGAGAGGGCATCAGCCCTAACATTCTTACTACCAGGCAGGTAGGAGACCACATAATTAAACTGAGACAAAAATAGCGCCCATCTGGCCTGTCGGGGAGACAAACGTTTTGCTTCAGATAGATAAGTTAAATTCTTGTGGTCAGTAAGAATGAGCACTGTCACGCTAGTACCCTCGAGAAGATGCCTCCATTCCTTGAGTGCCAGAATTATGGCCAGTAATTCCCTGCCGCCAATTTTATAATTGCACTCCGCTGGAGACAATTTCTTAGTAAAGAAACCACATGGATGCAAGGAACTGTCAGGTGTTGGACGTTGAGACAAGAGGGCACCTACTCCAGTCTCAGATGCATCGACCTCAAGAACAAAAGGCAGGACAGGGTTAGGATGAGCCAGAACTGGAGTGGCAGCACAGGCAGTCTTAAGACTATCAAAGGAATGGCAGTAGGTGACCAATGGAGTGGATAATTCTCTTTACGGGTCATGTCTGTGATAGGTTTGACCAAGGAAGAAAAGTTTTTAATAAACTTTCTATAGTAATTGGTGAACCCCAAAAAATGTTGAATAGACCGAAGACCAACTGGGCGAGGCCACTGCAGAACTGCAGATAACTTGTCAGGATCTATGGAGAACCTTGCAACGGAGATAACATAACCTAGGAAGGTTACTTGAGTCTGATGGAACTCACATTTTTCGAGTTTACAAAACAGGCCGTTCTCATGTAGTCTCTGAAGAACCCGTGTAACATCAGAACAATGAGCCTCAAGTGTGGGTGAGTGTATGAGGATGTCGTCTAAGTACACCACAACATACTGTTGCAACATATCTCATAGGACATCATTAATAAATTCATGGAAAACAGCAGGAGCATTACATAGGCCAAAGGGCATTACAAGATACTCATAATGCCCGCTCCTGGTGTTAAATGCTGTTTTCCATTTGTGGCCCTCCTTGATCCTAATGTGATTGTATGCTCCTCTCAAATCAAGTTTAGTATAGACCGTAGCTCCCTTGAGGTGGTCAAAGAGTTTCGTAATGAGCGGAATAGGGTAAGCATTCTTAATGGTATGACGATTAAGACCCCTATAGTCGATGAATGGTCTTAACTCGCCACCCTTTTTCTTCACAAAGAAGAAGCCAGCCCCTGCAGGAGAGCAGGATTTGCAGATGATCCCCCGCGACAGAGCATCGGCAACATACTCCTCCATAGCACAATTCTCCGCCACAGACAGAGGGTACATCCGGCCCCGAGGAGGAATGGCTCCGGTTTGCAGGTCTATGGCACAATCGTAAGACCGGTGAGGAGGCAACGTACCGGCACGCACCTTGTCAAAAAAGTCTAGGAACTCTCGGTTGTCAGTATATGGCCGGGTTATAACACAATATATTTAATAATTATTCTTTAAAATATACCCCCAATAAAAATGCATATACTAAGACAATTTGTGGGAACCAGAATATGAGTCATTACTATACACGTTTAAAACTATTAAAATATGCTATGCAAAGTTCATAAAAGTTGCCTTATTCACAATATGTCGGGAGATTCACGCTGTTGCTTTAAATTAGGAGATTCACGCTGTTGCTTTAAATCTATCAACAATCCGATTGGTGGCTTTGCCTTTAAATATCCACCTCCTACTCTAATCATTGCTTAGTAATTGTTTCCCATAGCACTATTACTTGTGGTGTACAGAACAGAACGAAATACTAAAGCCTCAAGACATCAATTCTAAACACAAGATTTATCAAGATTCCTCCAAGCTTTACAGCCGTTACCTCTTCATATAGAAACCTGTGTATAACAAGCCTCTGCAGCTTCGCTGAGGATTACTGTGACGACTCCACCTAAACCAAACTGACTTTCTAATTGTTTTTCAGATTCCATTAACAGTACCTTTGCGCTTTGTCTCTCAACTAAAGCTCTTACCCCCAAAGGACATTTGTGACTAGGAACCATCTAGGACCGGAATACGGTTAACGGTTACTCTCTCTCTCCTCCCTTCTCTGACGTCACACGCCACCGGACCGCGGGTAAGGAAACCTCTCTGTCATCTCTTTCCCACAGACTCGCACCTCTCACTCACTGTGATTCTGAAAAGAGATTCGAGCAGCATAGCTTTTCAGCCGCAACTCCACTGCTTGTTTTCCAGCACCACAGGACACTGAAACTTTCTCCAATCAAGGTAAAGAGTTACTTTGTTTCTATGAACTGTCACTTTACTTTGTTAAACGAGTACTCACATAACACCGAGTAAAAAGGGGTTTTAAGTCTTCACAATCATTGCAAACTAAATAATAGAGGAATCAGGAAAAACTTTGCATCACTAATTATTACTCTTTATCCTACAACCTTACAAAAGTCAAATTGCGAATTGTTTGGTAATTTGAGTTTACCTCTGAAATAGGAGAGTAAATTTCACTCACTTAATAAGTATTGAACCCTTTCCTTTAATAAAGGGGTTTTCACATTTATTCAGTGATACAAACTTAATTAAAGGTACAGCCGTTGTGTTCCTTAACAGGAGTCCTTCTTATACAATAGCCTCCCAAATCAGAGTTGCATTTAAAATATCACAATGAGACTAAGATATAAGCCACTAACATTCAGACTGGTAAAATTTTAACAGTGCTTAGTTAAACAATAGGACAATATACACTGTAATTGAAATACCAGAGAGTTGTATAATTATTTGTGTAAACAACCAATTCCTATGCCAATTTCTCTAAGCTGAAATAAATTCTTAGTTATCTACAATTAAGACCAATTCTGAGTTATAAACCTATATTTGCAAAGATAAACTACTTAGCATTAGTGATATATGTTTTAAAATACACAGACTATGAATACAAGGTTAAAATACAATTTATTCCTTTAAGTCTGTTACCTACAGCAACAATGGATGTTTGTTTAAATATTTAGCATACAAAAAGGCAAGCTTAACACTATACAGGACTATGAATATAATTCTAAAATATAAATAATGCTCTTTAAGTCTATCAGTTGTAATTTAACTGCAATGACTATGCATATATTTTGTTTTAGACATTTACCTGTAATTAGCAACCTTTTATATTTTACCAAATACTTTTGATTCAGACATCAAAAATTAGAACAATCATACATCACCAAAAATGACCAAATTGATAAGTGAGTTTCCAAAAACTTTGTTTCATCTCAGAAGACAAATAAGTATATTTTGCAATCAATGAGAAAAGGTAGCCAGCGTTGCTTAGAATAACTGTATTTCAAACACCCAGCAGTCAGTTATCAATAAAGGTCAGCAGCATTTTGTGTCTCTTTTCTTGCATTTAGCTTATATATGTTTTTATCACTGATGAAACCATGTGGGAGGCCCTTGCGGAAACTGATCATCTCATTGGTCACCTGGGAAGCATCTTTCAGTTTGGCCCTAGGCGATGCATGGTTACTATGGAGACGCATCTTTTAACAGTCAAATATTTTGACTGTTATACTGGATTCTGGCCATCGGGCAGCATGACAAACAAACCGTTTCATTTAACCATTTCTAGACAGTAAAAATATTTCTTTAAAATGTTCATATAAAATGCAATAATTTCTTTATATCAATAAGTTACATGTTCACATGTACTGGACTATGTCACATTATTTATTCTGATTATTTTAATATGAAACATCAGTATTATTTGTAATATCATATTACATCAAAGTTATTTATACTGCTAACTATTCCACAATTAATAACATTTAAAATCCTGATATATATATTCATACAAATACAGCATGTTTCACATTCAGTACATCTCCCATTGGGACAACCACATGTGTACTCGCTATACGCCATGTGCTTTTGCTTAGCGAGTCTTCCTCTTGTAATTTTCACTAGATTTTTGGAAAACAGAGAAAAATGTGTTTATCTTTAACTCAATGGGTCAGTATTTGTATATATCAATGTATTTATTTTTCAACACAGCAATTATTTATTTAATATATTATGTCCCAGCTCAATACATATATACATATATGTGTTATTTGAGTTATTTCAATCTCAAATGAAAAACTGTCATCATTCCTTTTGCAAGATTTATTTATTTTTATTTATGCCATACAGAGACTTTAAATGCCAATTTGTCTGGGATCTTCACATGGGAAATTCCACAGGGGATCATTTAACTTTTGGTTGTTAAAAGTTACAGTTCTTTTAAGATGTTTGTATTTTCAAACATTCTCCTAGACGGAGCAGCTCCTCCTTGGGCAGGGATCCCATATATGGGCATATACTTTTGAGACAATCTGTCTTTTCTTTGAAATGGTTCATTGGTCCTATCCTATATCAAGCTATAAACCTCTGCTCTTTTCTTTGAAATGACTTAAATGTTATCTTTAATTTGGATAAACTTGTCTTCAAAACCATTTGGCAGAGGGGGCTGTGATTTACAGTGAATAGAACTGTTGTAAATAGCCTCATATTTAATTAATCCTGTGGTCCCAGCAACCATATATATGAAATATATATATATATATATATGTATATATATCATTTTCATTTATAATATTCATATACCCTGACACGGTACTCCTCTGGCAATTGAGATACCGAAGACGTGCACAAGACTTTAACTGGTTTCCGAAGACAAGTGGAAATACATTGCAGAGACCACGACAAAATTTCGGACCTGCGCCAGTTGAGACAGGAATTGTGCTTTTGGAGATAGGGTTAACCCAGAATAACCGGAAAATGCGGAGAGTTTATCACCTGGAACTGGAGGGTTTCAAAATGGAGAGCCCCGACAGCCATGGATAACGGAGCAGTTTTGTGAGTAACGAGTGCGGGCTGAAGGGGCCTGCGAACAATGGCCTCAATAGCAAGCGGAACGGACCGAGGCAAAACAGAAATGGAGTGCTTTGATACAAAAGCACTGTCAATGAAATTGCCCGCAGCACCGGAGTCAACAAGAGCCTGGGTGACTATGCAGGAGTCCACCCAGGAAAGGACAACTGTGGCCAAAGGTTTCTCCTTTAGTGGTTCCAGGGACAAGGATAAACCACCCAAGGTTTGCCCCTGACAGGACCTTAGGTGTGAGCGTTTCCCGGCCATGTAGGACAAGACTCCAAAAGGTGGCCCTGTAACCCACAATAGAGGCAGAGCCCCTCCCTCCTCCTAAAGGCCCTCTCCACCGTGGAGAGACGCGTGAATCCCAACTGCAACAGCTCAGCAGTACCTGGTGACTCGGGACCAGGAGGCATGGGAGGAGAGGGAGGCATGGGTGGGAACGCATACGTAGGAGACAACAGAACAAGAGGCTTCCGCAAGCGCTCCTTGAAAGAGAGCCTCTCACTTAGTCTGATGTTAATTAGGATAAAACAAGACACCAATGCCTCGAGATCTTCTGGTAAATCTCTGGCAGCAACTTCGTCTTTAATCACATCAGAGAGCCCATGAAAGAAGGCGGCAACAAGGGCTTCATTGCTCCAACCTACCTCTGCGGCAAACATATGGAACTGAATGGCATACTGAGCAACAGATCTTGTACCTTGCTGAATTAACATGAGTCATTTAGCAGCAGAGGAAGAGCGAGCCGGAACATCAACTACCCTTCGAAAGGAGGCCACAAATTCAGGGTAATTTGAAATCACAGGTATATTAGTCTCCCACAAGGGATTAGCTAAGGCAAGAGCTGTGTCAAAGAGTAACGAGATGAGAAATCCCACCTTAGCTCTGTTAGAGGGAAACGCCTGAGGTAACATCTCAAAGAAAATGCCCACCTGGTTAAAAAATCCTCTGCACTGATTAGGATCGCCTGCATATCGCTGAGGTAGAGGTGCAGAACCGGACATGCTCCTGGTAGGACTAGATGCAGCAGCGGAAACAGGAGCAGCCATAACTTGCGGAACACTTTGGTCCAAATGTGCAGTGCGAGTCAGCAGGGTTTGCAGGGCTAGTGCAAATTGATCCAAGCGGTGATCCTGTTCATCCATCCTAGAAATGATGGCAGGTAAAGGTGGATTATTAGCACCATCAGGATTCATGGCCCTTGAGTAATGTCAGGGTGCCAGGAATCAGACTGAGACGAGAAGTGCAAAAATAATCACACCTTTATTAATAGCAAAAAAATAATAAAAAGTCCACAAAACAAATAACAAGCCAGGAATCAAAACCAGAGCTGGTAGTCAGACGAGGTGAGTCAGGAGCCAAAGCGAATAGTCAGACGAGCTGAGTCAGGAGCCAAAGTAAGTAGTCAGACGAGCTGGAATCAGGAACAAGGAGAACAGCAGAGTCAGGAACAAGCCTTGGATCAGGAACCAGGAGGGACGTCAGACAGCCAGGTAATACACAGGAGCTCTCACAAACAGGTCTGAGACAATGTAAGGGCAAAGCATACTGAACAGAGGCCCTTTAAATAATAAGTGATGACATCACAATTCTAAAACTGCATCCTGTTTCACACGGATGATGTATACCAGTTTGGCCATAAAAGGAAGTGCAGGAAATGAGCAGTATCACACAGTAGGCACCAAAGTTAGCAAGAGAGGTGAGTAAAATGGCTGCCAGCAGCACATGGCAAACACAGCAGGGAAAAAACCCTGACACCTGGAGACAGACAAGGAGTTGGAGTAGGGATTCTTCTGTCTCCACACTTCACCTTCCATTGCATTCCTACAACTCAGTCCCTTTCATTCCCATATTTTGAAGTTCATGCCATGTGCCTTATATCTCTCTGTGTTGCTGTCATATATTGCCGTGCTGGTCCACCACAACAATTAGACCACTTTGAATCCCAGCCCCCATATTATCTCATGTAATGTCCTTTCTCTCGTTTTAGAAGATTTTAATATAACCAGTCACAATCTTGATAACTGCAGCCCTTATATTTCTTCCTCTTACAACCTTTTTTGCCTGTGTCAGTTGACCCCATCTGCAACCTACTGTGAAGGTAACTAAAAAATGTCTATCTTAAATTAACTTAAAAGAGTTACATCTTCTAGACATTTCTTTCAAATTAAAACTTCTCTCCAATATCTATTGACCAGACATTGTGGCTTTCAATATACTTCTAAATCATGCACTCCATGGCAACCATGGTACCCCAAATAGACCGGTTATCGACAAACTTACAGCCTAGATTATAGCAGGTCACTTTAGGAATAAAACTGATACAATTAGAAGGAATGTCTCTCGGTCCCAACCCTTATAACCTTGGGTCTCTTACTTTTTCTTTCTATCTATACATCCTCCATTGGAAAATGTATTTCTTTCTTTGAAGGAGTTCCACTTCTAAGCTGATGAAATCCAAATTTCACTTTGTCTCCTAATATATTATCTACTTTTTACTCAACCAGGTCACCAGCTGCCTCTCTGCAATTACATCCTGGATCTCTTCATTCTTCTTCAAATCAGTCTCCCGAAAAGTGAGCTTATTCGTATTCCCCTTCTCACAGGGGAAATAAATCTGAAATGCCTCATCTCACTGCTGCAACTACAATATAAGTGGCAAGTACCCAAGTATGGAATTTGGCTGCACTTTACAAACTTTAATAATAATAGCAATAATAATAATCATATATTTTGAATAAACTTAAAATATGGTAAAACTCCACCCTTGAAGGAGGTGAAAAAATTGTAATATGCATCATATCCTAAAGGTAAATGAAACCCAATTTTGTTTTTCATGATTCACATAGACCATAGCATTTTAAACAAGTTTTACTCTGGGATAAACTGAACCATATGCACTTTCATTATCATACAAACAAACACCTGAGTGGGTGGGTGGGTGGTGCAAAACAATGTGCATATTGGGTAAGAAACATATGGAATTGAAACAATTTGTATTATACTCAGAGGACTCATTGTTAATTAACGATTACACTATACATAGCCTGATTACTGCACATTATAGTAATGTAACAAGAGTTTAAAGGGATATTGTATTTAAAAATGTTGTATACATATTATTATGTATACAATAGAGCAGCATTGGAAACATTGAGAAATATATTCTGTCACTGGCCACTCAAAGATGTACTTGTGTATCCTGTCTCCGCTCACTCACAGAGGTACTTGTGTATCCTGTCTCCGCTCACTCACAGAGGTACTTGTGTATCCTGTCTCTGCTCACTCACAGAGGTACTTGTGTATCCTGTCTCCGCTCACTCACAGAGGTACTTGTGTATCTTGTCTCCGCTCACTCACAGAGGTACTTGTGTATCTTGTCCCCGCTCACTCACAGAGGTACTTGTGTATCCTATATCCGCTCACTCACAGAGGTACTTGTGTAGCCTATATCCGCTCACTCACAGAGGTACTTGTGTATCTTGTCTCCGCTCACTCACAGAGGTACTTGTGTATCCTATATCCGCTCACTCACAGAGGTACTTGTGTATCTTGTCTCCGCTCACTCACAGAGGTACTTGTGTATCTTGTCTCTGCTCACTCACAGAGGTACTTGTGTATCCTGTCTCCGGTCACTCACAGAGGTACTTGTGTATCCTGTCTCTGCTCACTCACAGAGGTACTTGTGTATCCTGTCTCCGCTCACTCACAGAGGTACTTGTGTATCTTGTCTCTGCTCACTCACAGAGGTACTTGTGTATCCTGTCTCCGGTCACTCACAGAGGTACTTGTGTATCCTGTCTCTGCTCACTCACAGAGGTACTTGTGTATCCTATCTCCGCTCACTCACAGAGGTACTTGTGTATCCTGTCTCTGCTCACTCACAGAGGTACGTGTGTATCCTGTCTCCGCTCACTCACAGAGGTACTTGTGTATCGTGTCTCCGCTCACTCACAGAGGTACTTGTGTATCGTGTCTCCGCTCACTCACAGAGGTACTTGTGTATCCTGTCTCCGCTCACTCACAGAGGTACTTGTGTATCTTGTCTCCGCTCACTCACAGAGGTACTTGTGTATCTTGTCTCCGCTCACTCACAGAGGTACTTGTGTATCCTGTCTCCGCTCACTCACAGAGGTACTTGTGTATCTTGTCTCCGCTCACTCACAGAGGTACTTGTGTATCCTGTCTCCGCTCACTCACAGTGGTACTTGTGTATCCTGTCTCCGCTCACTCACAGAGGTACTTGTGTATCCTGTCTCCGCTCACTCACAGAGGTACTTGTGTATCTTGTCTCCGCTCACTTACAGAGGTACTTGTGTATCCTGTCTCCGCTCACTCACAGAGGTACTTGTTTATCTTGTCTCCGCTCACTCACAGAGGTACTTGTGTATCCTGTCTCCGCTTACTCACAGAGGTACTTGTGTATCTTGTCTCTGCTCACTCACAGAGGTACGTGTGTATCTTGTCTCCGCTCACTCACAGAGGTACTTGTGTATCCTGTCTCCGCTCACTCACAGAGGTACTTGTGTATCCTGTCTCCGGTCACTCACAGAGGTACTTGTGTATCCTGTCTCCGCTCACTCACAGAGGTACTTGTGTATCCTGTCTCCGCTCACTCACAGAGGTACTTGTGTATCCTGTCTCCGCTCACTCACAGAGGTACTTGTGTATCCTGTCTCCGCTCACTCACAGAGGTACTTGTGTATCCTGTCTCCGCTCACTCACAGAGGTACTTGTGGATTCTGTCTCCGCTCACTCACAGAGGTACTTGTGTATCCTGTCTCCGCTCACTCACAGAGGTATTTGTGTATCCTGTCTCCGCTCACTCACAGAGGTACTTGTGTATCTTGTCTCCGCTCACTCACAGAGGTACTTGTGTATCCTGTCTCCGCTCACTCACAGAGGTACTTGTGTATCTTGTCTCCGCTCACTCACAGAGGTACTTGTGTATCCTGTCTCTGCTCACTCACAGAGGTACTTGTGTATCCTGTCTCCGCTCACTCACAGAGGTACTTGTGTATCCTGTCACTGGCCACTCACAGAGGTACTTGTGTATCCTGTCTCCGCTCACTCACAGAGATACTTGTGGATCCTGTCTCCGCTCACTCACAGAGGTATTTGTGTATCCTGTCTCCGCTCACTCACAGAGGTACTTGTGTATCTTGTCTCCGCTCACTCACAGAGGTACTTGTGTATCCTGTCTCCGCTCACTCACAGAGGTACTTGTGTATCTTGTCTCCGCTCACTCACAGAGGTACTTGTGTATCCTGTCTCCGCTCACTCACAGAGGTACTTGTGTATCCTGTCTCCGCTCACTCACAGAGGTATTTGTGTATCCTGTCTCCGCTCACTCACAGAGGTACTTGTGTATCCTGTCACTGGCCACTCACAGAGGTACTTGTGTATCGTGTCTCCGCTCACTCACAGAAGTACTTGTGTATCCTGTCTCCGCTCACTCACAGAGGTATTTGTGTATCCTGTCTCCGCTCACTCACAGAGGTACTTGTGTATCTTGTCTCCGCTCACTCACAGAGGTACTTGTGTATCCTGTCTCCGCTCACTCACAGAGGTACTTGTGTATCTTGTCTCCGCTCACTCACAGAGGTACTTGTGTATCCTGTCTCTGCTCACTCACAGAGGTACTTGTGTATCCTGTCTCCGCTCACTCACAGAGGTACTTGTGTATCCTGTCTCCGCTCACTCAAAGAGGTGCTTGTGTATCTTGTCTCTGCTCACTCACAGAGGTACTTGTGTATCTTGTCTCCGCTCACTCACAGAGGTACTTGTGTATCCTGTCTCCGCTCACTCACAGAGGTATTTGTGTATCCTGTCTCCGCTCACTCACAGAGGTATTTGTGTATCCTGTCTCCGCTCACTCACAGAGGTATTTGTGTATCCTGTCTCCGCTCACTCACAGAGGTACTTGTGTATCTTGTCTCTGCTCACTCACAGAGGTACTTGTGTATCCTGTCTCTGCTCACTCACAGAGGTACTTGTGTATCCTGTCTCCGCTCACTCACAGAGGTACTTGTGTATCCTGTCTCTGCTCACTCACAGAGGTACTTGTGTATCCTGTCTCCGCTCACTCACAGAGGTACTTGTGTATCTTGTCTCCGCTCACTCACAGAGGTACTTGTGTATCTTGTCTCCGCTCACTCACAGAGGTACTTGTGTATCCTATATCCGCTCACTCACAGAGGTACTTGTGTAGCCTATATCCGCTCACTCACAGAGGTACTTGTGTATCTTGTCTCCGCTCACTCACAGAGGTACTTGTGTATCCTGTCTCCGCTCACTCACAGAGGTACTTGTGTATCCTGTCTCCGCTCACTCACAGAGGTACTTGTGTATCCTGTCTCTGCTCACTCACAGAGGTACTTGTGTATCCTGTCTCCGCTCACTCACAGAGGTACTTGTGTATCTTGTCTCCGCTCACTCACAGAGGTACTTGTGTATCTTGTCCCCGCTCACTCACAGAGGTACTTGTGTATCCTATATCCGCTCACTCACAGAGGTACTTGTGTAGCCTATATCCGCTCACTCACAGAGGTACTTGTGTATCTTGTCTCCGCTCACTCACAGAGGTACTTGTGTATCCTATATCCGCTCACTCACAGAGGTACTTGTGTATCTTGTCTCCGCTCACTCACAGAGGTACTTGTGTATCTTGTCTCTGCTCACTCACAGAGGTACTTGTGTATCCTGTCTCCGGTCACTCACAGAGGTACTTGTGTATCCTGTCTCCGCTCACTCACAGAGGTACTTGTGTATCCTGTCTCCGCTCACTCACAGAGGTACTTGTGTATCTTGTCTCTGCTCACTCACAGAGGTACTTGTGTATCCTGTCTCCGGTCACTCACAGAGGTACTTGTGTATCCTGTCTCTGCTCACTCACAGAGGTACTTGTGTATCCTATATCTGCTCACTCACAGAGGTACTTGTGTATCCTGTCTCTGCTCACTCACAGAGGTACGTGTGTATCCTGTCTCCGCTCACTCACAGAGGTACTTGTGTATCGTGTCTCCGCTCACTCACAGAGGTACTTGTGTATCGTGTCTCCGCTCACTCACAGAGGTACTTGTGTATCCTGTCCCCGCTCACTCACAGAGGTACTTGTTTATCTTGTCTCCGCTCACTCACAGAGGTACTTGTGTATCTTGTCTCCGCTCACTCACAGAGGTACTTGTGTATCCTGTCTCCGCTCACTCACAGAGGTACTTGTGTATCTTGTCTCCGCTCACTCACAGAGGTACTTGTGTATCCTGTCTCCGCTCACTCACAGAGGTACTTGTGTATCCTGTCTCCGCTCACTCACAGAGGTACTTGTGTATCCTGTCTCCGCTCACTCACAGAGGTACTTGTGTATCTTGTCTCCGCTCACTCACAGAGGTACTTGTGTATCCTGTCTCCGCTCATTTACAGAGGTACTTGTTTATCTTGTCTCCGCTCACTCACAGAGGTACTTGTGTATCCTGTCTCCGCTTACTCACAGAGGTACTTGTGTATCTTGTCTCTGCTCACTCACAGAGGTACGTGTGTATCTTGTCTCCGCTCACTCACAGAGGTACTTGTGTATCCTGTCTCCGCTCACTCACAGAGGTACTTGTGTATTCTGTCTCCGGTCACTCACAGAGGTACTTGTGTATCCTGTCTCCGCTCACTCACAGAGGTACTTGTGTATCCTGTCTCCGCTCACTCACAGAGGTACTTGTGTATCCTGTCTCCGCTCACTCACAGAGGTACTTGTGTATCCTGTCTCCGCTCACTCACAGAGGTACTTGTGTATCCTGTCTCCGCTCACTCACAGAGGTACTTGTGTATCCTGTCTCCGCTCACTCACAGAGGTACTTGTGTATCTTGTCTCCGCTCACTCACAGAGGTACTTGTGTATCCTGTCTCCGCTCACTCACAGAGGTACTTGTGTATCTTGTCTCCGCTCACTCACAGAGGTACTTGTGTATCCTGTCTCCGCTCACTCACAGAGGTACTTGTGTATCCTGTCTCCACTCACTCACAGAGGTACTTGTGTATCCTGTCACTGGCCACTCAGAGAGGTACTTGTGTATCCTGTCTCCGCTCACTCACAGAGATACTTGTGGATCCTGTCTCCGCTCACTCACAGAGGTACTTGTGTATCCTGTCTCCGCTCACTCACAGAGGTATTTGTGTATCCTGTCTCCGCTCACTCACAGAGGTACTTGTGTATCTTGTCTCCGCTCACTCACAGAGGTACTTGTGTATCCTGTCTCCGCTCACTCACAGAGGTACTTGTGTATCTTGTCTCCGCTCACTCACAGAGGTACTTGTGTATCCTGTCTCCGCTCACTCACAGAGGTACTTGTGTATCCTGTCTCCGCTCACTCACAGAGGTACTTGTGTATCCTGTCTCCGCTCACTCAAAGAGGTGCTTGTGTATCTTGTCTCTGCTCACTCACAGAGGTACTTGTGTATCTTGTCTCCGCTCACTCACAGAGGTACTTGTGTATCCTGTCTCCGCTCACTCACAGAGGTACTTGTGTATCCTGTCTCCGCTCACTCACAGAGGTATTTGTGTATCCTGTCTCCGCTCACTCACAGAGGTATTTGTGTATCCTGTCTCCGCTCACTCACAGAGGTACTTGTGTATCTTGTCTCTGCTCACTCACAGAGGTACTTGTGTATCCTGTCTCTGCTCACTCACAGAGGTACTTGTGTATCCTGTCTCCGCTCACTCACAGAGGTACTTGTGTATCCTGTCTCTGCTCACTCACAGAGGTACTTGTGTATCCTGTCTCCGCTCACTCACAGAGGTACTTGTGTATCTTGTCTCCGCTCACTCACAGAGGTACTTGTGTATCTTGTCCCCGCTCACTCACAGAGGTACTTGTGTATCCTATATCCGCTCACTCACAGAGGTACTTGTGTAGCCTATATCCGCTCACTCACAGAGGTACTTGTGTATCTTGTCTCCGCTCACTCACAGAGGTACTTGTGTATCCTGTCTCCGCTCACTCACAGAGGTACTTGTGTATCCTGTCTCCGCTCACTCACAGAGGTACTTGTGTATCCTGTCTCTGCTCACTCACAGAGGTACTTGTGTATCCTGTCTCCGCTCACTCACAGAGGTACTTGTGTATCTTGTCTCCGCTCACTCACAGAGGTACTTGTGTATCTTGTCCCCGCTCACTCACAGAGGTACTTGTGTATCCTATATCCGCTCACTCACAGAGGTACTTGTGTATCCTTTATCCGCTCACTCACAGAGGTACTTGTGTATCTTGTCTCCGCTCACTCACAGAGGTACTTGTGTATCCTATATCCGCTCACTCACAGAGGTACTTGTGTATCTTGTCTCCGCTCACTCACAGAGGTACTTGTGTATCTTGTCTCTGCTCACTCACAGAGGTACTTGTGTATCCTGTCTCCGGTCACTCACAGAGGTACTTGTGTATCCTGTCTCTGCTCACTCACAGAGGTACTTGTGTATCCTGTCTCCGCTCACTCACAGAGGTACTTGTGTATCTTGTCTCTGCTCACTCACAGAGGTACTTGTGTATCCTGTCTCCGGTCACTCACAGAGATACTTGTGTATCCTGTCTCTGCTCACTCACAGAGGTACTTGTGTATCCTATATCTGCTCACTCACAGAGGTACTTGTGTATCCTGTCTCTGCTCACTCACAGAGGTACGTGTGTATCCTGTCTCCGCTCACTCACAGAGGTACTTGTGTATCGTGTCTCCGCTCACTCACAGAGGTACTTGTGTATCGTGTCTCCGCTCACTCACAGAGGTACTTGTGTATCCTGTCCCCGCTCACTCACAGAGGTACTTGTGTATCTTGTCTCCGCTCACTCACAGAGGTACTTGTGTATCTTGTCTCCGCTCACTCACAGAGGTACTTGTGTATCCTGTCTCCGCTCACTCACAGAGGTACTTGTGTATCTTGTCTCCGCTCACTCACAGAGGTACTTGTGTATCCTGTCTCCGCTCACTCACAGTGGTACTTGTGTATCCTGTCTCCGCTCACTCACAGAGGTACTTGTGTATCCTGTCTCCGCTCACTCACAGAGGTACTTGTGTATCTTGTCTCCGCTCACTCACAGAGGTACTTGTGTATCCTGTCTCCGCTCACTCACAGAGGTACTTGTTTATCTTGTCTCCGCTCACTCACAGAGGTACTTGTGTATCCTGTCTCCGCTTACTCACAGAGGTACTTGTGTATCTTGTCTCTGCTCACTCACAGAGGTACGTGTGTATCTTGTCTCCGCTCACTCACAGAGGTACTTGTGTATCCTGTCTCCGCTCACTCACAGAGGTACTTGTGTATTCTGTCTCCGGTCACTCACAGAGGTACTTGTGTATCCTGTCTCCGCTCACTCACAGAGGTACTTGTGTATCCTGTCTCCGCTCACTCACAGAGGTACTTGTGTATCCTGTCTCCGCTCACTCACAGAGGTACTTGTGTATCCTGTCTCCGCTCACTCACAGAGGTACTTGTGTATCCTGTCTCCGCTCACTCACAGAGGTACTTGTGGATCCTGTCTCCGCTCACTCACAGAGGTACTTGTGTATCCTGTCTCCGCTCACTCACAGAGGTATTTGTGTATCCTGTCTCCGCTCACTCACAGAGGTACTTGTGTATCTTGTCTCCGCTCACTCACAGAGGTACTTGTGTATCCTGTCTCCGCTCACTCACAGAGGTACTTGTGTATCTTGTCTCCGCTCACTCACAGAGGTACTTGTGTATCCTGTCTCCGCTCACTCACAGAGGTACTTGTGTATCCTGTCTCCGCTCACTCACAGAGGTACTTGTGTATCCTGTCACTGGCCACTCACAGAGGTACTTGTGTATCCTGTCTCCGCTCACTCACAGAGATACTTGTGGATCCTGTCTCCGCTCACTCACAGAGGTACTTGTGTATCCTGTCTCCGCTCACTCACAGAGGTATTTGTGTATCCTGTCTCCGCTCACTCACAGAGGTACTTGTGTATCTTGTCTCCGCTCACTCACAGAGGTACTTGTGTATCCTGTCTCCGCTCACTCACAGAGGTATTTGTGTATCTTGTCTCCGCTCACTCACAGAGGTACTTGTGTATCCTGTCTCCGCTCACTCACAGAGGTACTTGTGTATCCTGTCTCCGCTCACTCACAGAGGTACTTGTGTATCCTGTCTCCGCTCACTCAAAGAGGTGCTTGTGTATCTTGTCTCTGCTCACTCACAGAGGTACTTGTGTATCTTGTCTCCGCTCACTCACAGAGGTACTTGTGTATCCTGTCTCCGCTCACTCACAGAGGTATTTGTGTATCCTGTCTCCGCTCACTCACAGAGGTATTTGTGTATCCTGTCTCCGCTCACTCACAGAGGTACTTGTGTATCCTGTCTCTGCTCACTCACAGAGGTACTTGTGTATCCTGTCTCCGCTCACTCACAGAGGTACTTGTGTATCTTGTCTCCGCTCACTCACAGAGGTACTTGTGTATCTTGTCCCCGCTCACTCACAGAGGTACTTGTGTATCCTATATCCGCTCACTCACAGAGGTACTTGTGTAGCCTATATCCGCTCACTCACAGAGGTACTTGTGTATATTGTCTCCGCTCACTCACAGAGGTACTTGTGTATCCTATATCCGCTCACTCACAGAGGTACTTGTGTATCTTGTCTCCGCTCACTCACAGAGGTACTTGTGTATCTTGTCTCTGCTCACTCACAGAGGTACTTGTGTATCCTGTCTCCGGTCACTCACAGAGGTACTTGTGTATCCTGTCTCTGCTCACTCACAGAGGTACTTGTGTATCCTGTCTCCGCTCACTCACAGAGGTACTTGTGTATCTTGTCTCTGCTCACTCACAGAGGTACTTGTGTATCCTGTCTCCGGTCACTCACAGAGGTACTTGTGTATCCTGTCTCTGCTCACTCACAGAGGTACTTGTGTATCCTATATCTGCTCACTCACAGAGGTACTTGTGTATCCTGTCTCTGCTCACTCACAGAGGTACGTGTGTATCCTGTCTCCGCTCACTCACAGAGGTACTTGTGTATCGTGTCTCCGCTCACTCACAGAGGTACTTGTGTATCGTGTCTCCGCTCACTCACAGAGGTACTTGTGTATCCTGTCCCCGCTCACTCACAGAGGTACTTGTGTATCTTGTCTCCGCTCACTCACAGAGGTACTTGTGTATCTTGTCTCCGCTCACTCACAGAGGTACTTGTGTATCCTGTCTCCGCTCACTCACAGAGGTACTTGTGAATCTTGTCTCCGCTCACTCACAGAGGTACTTGTGTATCCTGTCTCCGCTCACTCACAGTGGTACTTGTGTATCCTGTCTCCGCTCACTCACAGAGGTACTTGTGTATCCTGTCTCCGCTCACTCACAGAGGTACTTGTGTATCTTGTCTCCGCTCACCCACAGAGGTACTTGTGTATCCTGTCTCCGCTCACTCACAGAGGTACTTGTTTATCTTGTCTCCGCTCACTCACAGAGGTACTTGTGTATCCTGTCTCCGCTTACTCACAGAGGTACTTGTGTATCTTGTCTCTGCTCACTCACAGAGGTACGTGTGTATCTTGTCTCCGCTCACTCACAGAGGTACTTGTGTATCCTGTCTCCGCTCACTCACAGAGGTACTTGTGTATTCTGTCTCCGGTCACTCACAGAGGTACTTGTGTATCCTGTCTCCGCTCACTCACAGAGGTACTTGTGTATCCTGTCTCCGCTCACTCACAGAGGTACTTGTGTATCCTGTCTCCGCTCACTCACAGAGGTACTTGTGTATCCTGTCTCCGCTCACTCACAGAGGTACTTGTGTATCCTGTCTCCGCTCACTCACAGAGGTACTTTTGGATCCTGTCTCCGCTCACTCACAGAGGTACTTGTGTATCCTGTCTCCGCTCACTCACAGAGGTATTTGTGTATCCTGTCTCCGCTCACTCACAGAGGTACTTGTGTATCTTGTCTCCGCTCACTCACAGAGGTACTTGTGTATCCTGTCTCCGCTCACTCACAGAGGTACTTGTGTATCTTGTCTCCGCTCACTCACAGAGGTACTTGTGTATCCTGTCTACGCTCACTCACAGAGGTACTTGTGTATCCTGTCTCCGCTCACTCACAGAGGTACTTGTGTATCCTGTCACTGGCCACTCACAGAGGTACTTGTGTATCCTGTCTCCGCTCACTCACAGAGATACTTGTGGATCCTGTCTCCGCTCACTCACAGAGGTACTTGTGTATCCTGTCTCCGCTCACTCACAGAGGTATTTGTGTATCCTGTCTCCGCTCACTCACAGAGGTACTTGTGTATCTTGTCTCCGCTCACTCACAGAGGTACTTGTGTATCCTGTCTCCGCTCACTCACAGAGGTATTTGTGTATCTTGTCTCCGCTCACTCACAGAGGTACTTGTGTATCCTGTCTCCGCTCACTCACAGAGGTACTTGTGTATCCTGTCTCCGCTCACTCACAGAGGTACTTGTGTATCCTGTCTCCGCTCACTCAAAGAGGTGCTTGTGTATCTTGTCTCTGCTCACTCACAGAGGTACTTGTGTATCTTGTCTCCGCTCACTCACAGAGGTACTTGTGTATCCTGTCTCCGCTCACTCACAGAGGTATTTGTGTATCCTGTCTCCGCTCACTCACAGAGGTATTTGTGTATCCTGTCTCCGCTCACTCACAGAGGTATTTGTGTATCCTGTCTCCGCTCACTCACAGAGGTACTTGTGTATCTTGTCTCTGCTCACTCACAGAGGTACTTGTGTATCCTGTCTCTGCTCACTCACAGAGGTACGTGTGTATCTTGTCTCCGCTCACTCACAGTGGTACTTGTGTATCCTGTCTCCTCTCACTCACAGAGGTACTTGTGTATCTTGTCTCTGCTCACTCTCAGAGGTACTTGTGTATCTTGTCTCTGCTCACTCACAGAGGTACTTGTATTTCTTGTCTCCGCTCACTCACAGTGGTACTTGTGTATCCTGTCTCCGCTCACTCACAGAGGTACTTGTGTATCTTGTCTCCGCTCACTCACAGAGGTACTTGTGTATCCTGTCTCCGCTCACTCACAGAGGTACGTTTGTATCCTGTCTCCGCTCACTCACAGAGGTACTTGTGTATCTTGTCTCCGCTCACTCACAGAGGTACTTGTGTATCTTGTCTCCGCTCACTCACAGAGGTACTTGTGTATCCTGTCTCCGCTCACTCACAGAGGTACGTGTGTATCCTGTCTATGGCCACTCCTATGTATCCTGTCCCTGGCCGCTCACAGCAGTACCATTGTGTCCTGTCTCTGGCCTATCACAGTGCTACCTGTGTGTCCCGTCTCCCACCACTCACAGAGGTTCCTGTGTATCCTGTCTCTGGATTTACATAATCGTTGATAAGAAAGAATATTCTTTAAAATTCTATTATCGAATGTTATTTACAGCTTTCGAATGTCACTTTCGAATCCGAATGTCACATTTGAATTTGAATATTAGATTTATAAAACACAGTATTAGACTAGAAATACTATTTTGAATTTGAATGTGACATCTTGAAATGGAATGGGATATAAAATGCATAGCTAATAAAATGAAAATTCAAAAATAGAATGTTATATAAACATTTGAAATTCGAACGAACGAATGTCCATCCATCGCTGGGCCATCTTCTTTCTTCATCCCGGTGTCGCGGGAATGAAGCTACTGAAATGCTATAGGCTGATTAGAATAGCCAATAGGATTTCAGTAGCTCTCATCCTATTGGCTGATTTGAAAATGTCAGTCAATAGGAATGCAAGATACCCCATTTTTAAACGGTTACCTTACATTCAAGCTTCTAATACAAGCTATTGCTATTTCAAAAGTGTATTTAAGTATGCACCGTGCACCAGCATTTTAAACACAGTACTTGCTCAGAGAGCCTAAGGTGCTTGTATCGTCTGGTAATGACACAATGTGTTAATTGCTGACATGATACAAGTCCCACTGAGGATCTGAGCAGCTGCAGTATTTAATATGTGGGTGTAGTAAAAATATCTAGCTATTCTACAGGGTGGTCTTCACTTTAGCCACACACCTTGGCCAGGTTAGAGACATGGTGGTGGTGTTGGCATCTTACTCTCCCCCTTCTGCTCCTTTCAGTACCTATATACATTTCCATCTCTCTCCTTTTCTTCCTTTTAAGTAAACTGCATTTAGTGGCAATTATCTATCTTCCCCTAGGCCAACCTCCCAATTCCTTGACAACTTTGCTGCCTGGCTTCCTTACTTTCTCTCTACAAATACACCTACTCTAATTCTGGTAGACTTCAACATCCCCATTGACAACCCATCTGCCCCGGCTGCCTCTAAGCTTCTCTTACTCACTAACTCCTTCAGCCTCTCACAATCCAGCCTATTCCCTACCCACTGCGATGGACACTCTATTGATCTGGTATTTTTCTATCTCTGCTCTCTCTCTGATGTTGCCTGTCGCCCATTTCCCATCTCAGACCCCCATCTACT
Organism: Bombina bombina; assembly: GCF_027579735.1. Classification (NCBI taxonomy): domain Eukaryota; kingdom Metazoa; phylum Chordata; class Amphibia; order Anura; family Bombinatoridae; genus Bombina; species Bombina bombina. The sequence goes on along the minus strand of NC_069501.1, from coordinate 1,251,683,678 downwards.
CACCTTTAATCTTAATATACAGGCTAAACCTACTTCCCCCCTCGCCCCCTCACCTGTAGAAATCTGTACACTGTGAACCCTCCCCAACTCTCCAACCTTATTTAAATACACCTACCCACACTTCCACGATATCCTGCCCTGACCTTGCTATAACCCACTATAACAATACTCTCTCCTCTGCACTTGACACTCTCATTCTTCCCCCAACTTCGCAAAGCCCCATGTCATCAGCTCCAGCCCTGGCACTCCCAGCAAACACGCCACCTACAAAAATGCTCCCGCACTGCTGAACGTTCCTAGGGGAAATCCCGCTCTGAACCTGATTTCCTTATAAATACAGGGAGTCCACAGCTGCATTCATTACTCGTGGGAATACGGAAACTGGCCACCAGGAGGAGGCAAAGACACCCCAGCCAAAGGCTTAAATACTTCCTCCACTTGCCTCATCCCCCAGTCATTCTTTGCCTTTCATCACAGGAGGTTGGCAGAGAAGTGTCGGGCGATTTCAGAGAAGTTACTGGTATCTGCCCTTCGAGATGGGACTGGAGTTTTAAGTAGTGTTGTCAGCCTCTCAGTGAGAGCATTAATGAAAGTTAGAGTCTGGAGATGCAGGGAGAGTTTTTCGTCAAAACCATCCAGACTCCTATTAACAGCTCCTTAAGCAATCAGCATTGACGAGTTTTGCTTCCTGATTTCTTCACTCAAGTCCATGTCAGAAGCACTGCTACAATCTACCAAACTTGAAGGATCATGTCGCTGTTCCACAGCATAGATTCCGGTAAAATTGTTTCCTTTTTTACACACATTAACGATAGAAGACATGGTCTCAGTGGGACTCCTTTATCTTTATGGAATCAAGGGTTAATATCTAATGAGGGGGATTATTGAACAGTGGGGTCTTGTTAATCATGTTTGTTATGTGATTTTGACTGCGTATGTGTAGGAGACATTTTGAGCTCTTAGGCTGATATGGAACATACAGGTTATTGGCTGTTCCGATCAGCCAATAGAATGCAAGCTCAATCTGATTGGCTGATCCAATCAGCCAATCGGATTGAACTTGAATCTGATTGGCTGATTCCATCAGCCAATCAGAATTTTCCTACCTTAATTCCGATTGGCTGATAGAATCCTATCAGCCAATCGGAATTCAAGGGACGCCATCTTGGATGACGTCCCTTAAAGGAACCGTCATTCGTCGGGAAGTCGTCGGCCAGGATGGATGTTCCGCATCGGCGGGATGAAGATGGAGCCGGAAGAAAGAAGATTGAAGATGCCGCTTGATAGAAGACTTCAGCCGGATGTTGGACCTCTTCAGCCCCCGCTTGGATGAAGACTTCAGCCGATGATGGACCTCTTCAGCCCCCTCTTGGATGAAGACTTCAGCTGGATGATGGACCTCTTCAGCCCCCGCTTGGATGAAGACTTCAGCCGATGATGGACCTCTTCAGCCCCCGCTTGGATGAAGACTTCAGCCGATGATGGACCTCTTCAGCCCCCGCTTGGATGACGACATCGCCCGGATAGGATGAAGACTTCGGACCCTATTCTGGACGGATTGGTGATACCCGGCGTGGTGAAGACAAGGTAGGGAGATCTTCAGGGGCTTAGTGTTAGGTTTATTTAAGGAGGGGTTTGGGTTAGATTAGGGGTATGTGGGTGGTGGGTTGTAATGTTGGGGGGGGTATTGTATGTTTTTTTTTTACAGGCAAAAGAGCAGAATTCTTTGGGGCATGCCCCGCAAAAGGCCCTTTTAAGGGCTGGTAAGGTAAAAGAGCTTTTCAATTTTTATTTTAGAATAGGGTAGGGCATTTTTTTTATTTTGGGGGGCTTTGTTATTTTATTAGGGGGCTTAGAGTAAGTGTAATTAGCTTAAAATTGTTGTAATATTTTTATAATGTTTGTAAATTATTTTTTTATTTTTTGTAACAGTTCTTTTTTTATTTTTTGTACTTTATTTAGTTTATTTAATTGTATTTATTTGTAGGTATTTGCATTTAATTTATTTATTGATAGTGTAGAGTTAGGTTTAATTGTATCTTAGGTTAGGATTTATTTTACAGGTAATTTTGTAATTATTTTAATTAGGTAGCTATTAAATAGTTATTAACTATTTAATAGCTATTGTACCTGGTTAAAATAAATTCAAAGTTGCCTGTAAAATAAATATTAATCCTAAAATAGCTACAATATAATTATGATTTATATTGTAGCTATATTAGGGTTTATTTTACAGGTAAGTATTTAGCTTTAAATAGGAATAATTTATTTAATAAGATTTATTTTATTTCGTTAGATAAAAATTATATTTAACTTAGGGGGGTGTTAGGGTTAGACTTAGCTTGAGGGGTTAATACATTTATTAGAGTAGCAGTGAGTTCCGGTCGGCAGATTAGGGGTTAATACTTGAAGTTAGGTGTCTGCGATGTTAGGGAGGGCAGATTAGGGGTTAATACTATTTATTATAGGGTTTTTGAGTCGGGAGTGGGGCGGTTTTGGGGTTAATAACTTTATTATAGTGGCAGCGAGGTCCGGTCGGAAGACTAGGGGTTAATAATTGTAGTTAGGTAACGGCGACGTGGGGGGGGGAAGATTAGGGGTTAATAAATATAATATAGGGGTCGGCGGTGTTAGGGGCAGCAGATTTGGGGTACATAGGGATAACGTAGGTTGCGGCGGTGTACGGAGCGGCAGATTAGGGGTTAATAATAATATACAGGGGTCAGCGATAGCGGGGGCAGCAGATTAGAGGTTAATAAGTGTAAGGTTAGGGGTGTTTAGACTCGGGGTTCATGTTAGGGTGTTAGGTGCAGACTTAGAAACTGTTTCCCCATAGGAAACAATGGGGCTGCGTTAGGAGCTGAACGCTGCTTTTTTGCAGGTGTTAGGTTTTTTTCAGCTCAAACAGCCCCATTGTTTCCTATGGGGGAATCGTGCATGAGCACGTTTTTGAAGCTGGCCGTGTCCGTAAGCACCACTGGTATTTAGAGTTGCAGTGGCGGTAAATATGCCTGTACGCTCCCTTTTTGGAGCCTAACGCAGCCATTCTGTCAACTCTAAATACCAGCGGTATTTAAAAGGTGCGGGGGGAAAAAAACACGCATAGCTAACGCACCCCTTTGGCCGCAGAACTCTAAATCTAGCCGTTATTTAATTATAGTGTACTGTTAGGTGTAGTTGTAACTTAGGTTAGGTTTTATTTTACAGGTAAATTTGTATTTATTTTAACTAGGAAGTTATTAAATAGTTAATAACTTTTTAATAACTATTATACCTAGTTAAAATAAATACAAAGTTGCCGGTAAAATAAAAATAAACCCTAAGCTAGATACAATGTAACTATTAGTTATATTGTAGCTAGCTTAGGGTTTATTTTATAGGTAAGTATTTAGTTTTAAATAGGAATAATTTAGTTAATTGTAGTAATTTTATTTAGATTTATTGTAATTATATTTAAGTTAGGGGGGTTAGGGTTAGACTTAGGTTTAGGGGTTAATACATTTAATATAGTGGCGGGGACGTTGGGGGCGGCAGATTAGGGGTTAAAAAATGTAGGTAGGTGGCGGCGATGTTAGGGACGGCAGATTAGGGGTTAATAATATTTAACTAGTGTTTGCGATGCGGGAGTGCGGCTGTTTAGGGGTTAATATATTTATTATAGTGGCGGCGATGTCCGGTTTGGCAGATTAGGGGTTAAAATATTTTTTATAGTGTTTGCGATGTGGGGGGGGCCTCGGTTTAGGGGATAATAGGAAGTTTATGGGTGTTAGTGTACTTTTTAGCACTTTAGTTAAGAGTTTTATGCTACGGCGTTGTAGTGTAAAACTCTTAACTACTGACTTTAAAATGCGGTACCAGGCTTGACAAGAGAGGGTGTACCGCTCACTTTTGGTCAGACTCATAATATAGGCCCTATGCAAGTCCCATTGAAAATATAGGATACGCAATTGACGTAAGTGGATTTGCGGTATTTCCAAGTCTGGCCAAAAAAGTGAGCAGTGAGCCTTTCATTTCAAAACTCTTAATACCAGTGGGCATTAAAAAGCAGCGTTGGGACCTCTCAACGCTGCATTTTAAGCCTAACGCAAGACTCGTAATCTAGCCGACTGTGTGTAAATATAGTAGATCTGACACATTCGGTATCATTAAATGTTCAAATCTGATAAGACACATGTGCTAAAAAAGATCGATTCTATTCTAAATGAAAACAACTGCATCTGTGAATAAATGATAAGTATGGTTAAGATCAATATTATGTAAGCTACCTTAGTGATCAGCTAAAATACCTAATGTGTGTAATGGTTGAGTGTTGTGTGCCTAACACAGTGATGTTAACTAAAGATGATCGTATGTCAAGGAGGTGTGATCAAATAAGCCAATCATATGTACTATCGTGACGCATATACTTAAAAACCAATCAAATTAATTAATCTACATAAACCAATGTTAGTCTGTATGGTATTAGTGGGTGTGATGGCATGAACCAATAATAACTCTGTCGTTTGTATGTACATTAAGAAGGTCATCAGTGAAGGGGAGTGCTGGAAAAGATGTGTGAAATGTTAGTGAATCTGACTGGTCTTAAGTATTTACAGATAGGGAATATTGTGATGAAAGAATAAATGTAGCTGAGCTCACGGTCATGACGATCATGCTTTGTCTATATCATGAAAAGAAGGTGTGAAAAGTTGATGTTAAAATGAACAAACAATTGTGTATAATAAAATGAATGGGTTGCTAATGCAAGTCTTAGTTAGTGCAAGTGATAATTACCTAGTGCGGTTCCTTTTTCTGGTATGTGTTTTCGCAAGCAGTTTTTGCTCTCTCTTTGTGCTCTAGTTCCAGAGGTTCATTGATCTTCCAGGTGTTGAGTTGTTTTTGCTAGGGCTCTGCCTGCGGCTGGGCCAGTAAGTCAATTCCTTGCTCCTTTTGGGGTTGGATTTATCCTTCAGGAGTTACATCGGGTTACCTTTGTACCTGTAAAGGAAGTGGTCTTTGAATTCTTATTCAAGGACCTAATTCGTCTGTAGATTGTTTTTCTACGTGTCATAGTTTTTGTGTTGCAATTGCAATACGTTCTTCCTTATTGTGGTCCCCCTTAGAATAGGGTTATCCGAGTTTTTTCTCCCTAAGTTTGTCGTATTCCTTGTCCAAATGGGAAGAGGTTCTTCCTTTTTTTGGGGAATCTTACCTTGAGGATTCTGTCAGATTTCATCAGAATAGACAGTTTCATATCTGAGGAGTGCAAGGTTTTGGAAGCTGATAACTTCCTCCTTGCTGGTGGAGGAGTGTTTTTCACTGGTTCTAGGAGACATCGAGACACGAGCCTCCTCAGAGGTTTATAGCTCAGTTCGAGTACAGTGACATCTTTTTGGGTCTCTGACATGAGATCCTATGGTTCGAGTACAGTGACATCTATTTGGGTCTCTGACATGAGATCCTATGGTTCTGATTGTTGGGCAGCTGCTTGGTCCTCCTAACATTCTTATTCTTTTTATTTTTTGCTTCTGTCAAGGAAGCTTTTGGGAGTTTGGTTTTCTTGCAGGCTGTGGTGCCCTCAGGTTGGGCCACCTCTTATTTGTACCCTCCTGTTAGCATTCAGTGTTCTCTGTAGCTTGGGTATAATTTCATACAAGTAATGAATGCCCCTGTGGGCTCTCCCTGTATTTAGAAGGAAAACATAAATTATGACTTACCAGATAATTTCCTTTCCTTTGATACAGGGAGAGTCCACAGCTCCCGCCGGTGCACTCCAGTGGGCAGCCCTAAATTTAAGTTGTTTTCTTCTGGCACCTTTTTCACCCTGATATTTAACCTACTGTTTCTTGTTCCTTTGGCAGAATGACTGGGGCATGAGGGAAGTGGGGGAGGTATTTAAGCCTTTGGCTGGGGTGTCTTTGCCTCCTCCTGGTGGCCAGGTTCAGTATTCCCACAAGTAATGAATGCAGCTGTGGACTCTCCCTGTATCGAAGGAAAGGAAATTATCTGGTAAGTCATAATTCATGCACTATAAGTTAATTATTTACTCTTACACCACTGCCCTTCACTTAGCTGAGCAAACCTACTTCTCTTCTCTTATATCCACTCACTCCTCAAACCCTAAAAGACTCTTCTCCATTTTCAACTCTCTCCTCTACCCACCTGCACCACCACCCTCATCTGCATTCAGTGCTCAAGACCTGGCTAACTACTTTTTTTAATAAAACACCATTCGAAGAAACATCCCAAAACAAGCCTGCAATTCCAGTCACCTCCAATGCCACTCTCTGCACCCTCCTCCCAATCACTGAGAGTGAATTGGCTTCCCTATTGTCTTCCTCGCACCTTACTACCTGCCCACTTGACCCTATTCCTTCACATCGAATACCTTCTCTGTCTCCCACCCTCACTCCGGCTCTTACATATTCAACCTATTCCTTTCTACCGGCTCATTCCCTGCCTCCTTCAAACATGCAAAGGTCACCCCCATCCTCAAAAAAAACTCCCTTGACCCTAACTTTCCTGCAAACTACCGCCCCATATCACTGTTCCCACTAGCTTCAAAAATCCTTGAAAACTAGTTTTCGATTGCCTAACCCACTTCCTGTCCTCGTTGCTCAACCCGCTGAAATCTGGCTTCCTTCCCCAACACTCAACTGAGACTGCCCTCACCAAGGTTACTAATGATCTCCTTTCTGCTCAAAACAAAGGCTACTACTCTATACTCATCTTACTTGACCTCTCTGCTGCCTTTGACACTGTTGACCATCCCCTTCTCCTATGGACTCTCAGCTCTCTTGGGCTCTGTGACACTGCCCTCTCCTGGATTCACTGTTATCTCTGCCCTCTTCTCTGTCTCTTTTGCTGGTGACTTTTCCTCTCCATTGCCTCTGTCTGTAAGAGTACCTCAAGGCTCTGTCCTGGGTCCTCTACAATTCTCTATCTACACTTCTTCACTGGGTAAACTTATCAACAGCTATGGCTTCAACTATCACTTCTATGCTGATGATACCCAGATCTAACTTTACACCCCGGCACTCTCTCCTTCTGTCAATTCTCACATCAGTGATTGCTTATCTGGCATTTCCTCCTGGATGGCCTCTCACCACCTAAAAATAAATATGTCCAAGACCGAACTACTTCTAATCCCCCCCTCTAACTCTACTCCAGTTTCTAATTTTTCCATCACTGTTGGCGGCCCCATATCTCCCCATCACCCTAAGTCCGCTGCCTCGGAGTCACACTTGACTCAAATCTGTCCTTCATTCCCAACATCCAATTGCTCTCTTCATCCTGCCGCAACCACCTACAGAATATCTCCAAAATACGTCTCATTCTGAGTGCTAACTACTAAACAGCTAATCCACTCCCTGGTAATTTGCAGACTTGATTACTGTAATAAATTACTATCTGGCCTCCCTCTATCCCGCCTAAATGCATCTGCCAGGCTAATCCACCTCTCTCAACGCTCTGTTTCTGCTGCACCTCTCTGTGAGTCCCTTCACTGGCTCCCCATTCACAGCAGAATTAAATTTAAAATTCTCACCCTGACCTACAAAGCCCTCACCAAGGCTGCCCCACCTACTTATCCTCACTCAACAAATATACTCCAGCCCGCCCCCTAAGATCCAACAATGACCTGCTCCTTGCATCCTCTACCATCACCTCCTCTCATTCTAGACTACGGGACTTCTCTCATGCGGCACCAACCCTCTGGAACGCACTTCCTCGAGCTGTCAGACCTTCCCCTAACCTCTCCTCCTTTAAACGTTCCCTAAAGACCTTTTTGTTCAGGGAAGCTTATCACCCGACTCATTAACAAATTAACTTCACTTACCTAACAGTTGTCCTTATCTATCTCCTCACTAATATCTTTCTTACCTTTGCAGTCCCCACCTCCTGTTTCCCATCCTCCTACCCATCTAGATTGTAAGTTCCCACGGGAATAGGGCCCTCAATTCCCCCTGTATTTGTCTGTAATATATTGTCTTTTATTGTATTGTTTCTCCATTGTACTTTTATCCTTGTACCTATGGGCAGCGCTGCAGATTCTGTTGGTGCTTTATAAATAAAGAATAATAATAATAATGCTTCACATGCACATGCAGAGAAAAATGTTAACACTAAAACAATGATAACTCTTAATAGAAGCATTTTTGCCAATACATGTATATTGAAAATATGTTTCTATTCAAAGATGCAATAAATCTATGTGCATTTATATTTTGACTGGAATGTCCCTTTAAGGGCTATTGATAGTTTATTGTAGGTTAGAGGGTGTTTTTATTTGGGGGGCTTTTTATTTTTAGGGCTATTAGATTAGGTGAAAATGTTTTCATTTTTGATAATTTCATTATTTTAATTTTAGAGTTTTTTATTTTTCGTAATTTTAGTGTTTATTATTTTTTGTAATGTTAGATTTTTAATTTATTTTCATAGTATTAGGTTTTTTAAATTTGTAATTTAGGTTTTTTATTTTTTCGTAGTGTTAGTTTATTTTAATTGTGTAATTTAAGTTTTTTAATTGGTGTTTTTTTTTATTTTATTAGAATAGTTATGTCAGGTTAATTTATAGTTTAATCTTAGTTTTTTTTATTTCACAGGTAAGTTTTTATTTATTTTAAGATAGTTATATTGTAACTTTTAATTTAAAGTTAGGGGGTGTTAGGTTTAGGGGTTAATAGGTAGTTTATGGGTGTTAGTGTACTTTGTAACATTTTAGTTATACATTTTGTGAAACGTTTCGCAAAATCCATAACTACTGGTCTCAGATTGCGGAATGGATATTATTAACAATAACAAACTTTAAAACTGAGCAGAATCACACAAATTGACCAAGTTGGTCTTGAGGTCAACATTTTGAATAAACAAACTCTAAGACTGAGTGTAGTCATATAATTTGACCAAATAGGTCTAGTGTTCAGCATTTTGAATAAGCCTTATATTATAGCGTATTTTAATCAGGCATGACCGTTGTGACTACTAGGTAAACAATTCCTGCAGTCTGGTACTTACTGAATTCGATGGTTGCAACTTGAATTATAGAGGATCAGGTAGAGTCCAAAGGGTCAGCTGGTTTAATGCAGTGCCTCTACTTGGTCTGGTTGCTGGCAACTTCGGACCACATTCTTCTTTGTGGCTTAGATTATAGAGGTGAAGCTGGTGCTGCTGCGGTGGTTGATGGCGGTGGGTCATCTGGGGTGGGGATATCTAGCTGTTTGCAGAAGTCAGTCACCTTGGCTGGGTCTTTACACTCCATACGCTTCCCATTCTTGAAGATTAGCAGAGAGACGGGGAGAACCCATCTATACGGGATTTTGAGGGTGCGCAGATGTGAAGTGAAGAAAGGAAACTCTTTTCTAAGATGGAGTGTCCTGGCTGATAGGTCTTGCTAGATTTGGATTTTTGCGCCCATAAAAGAGAAAGTCAGCTGTGGTCTTGCTAGTTGAAATACTTTTTCTCTGTCTCTGTAACTTTGGAAGCACACTATAATATCCCTGGGAGGTTGATTCTCACTAGGTTTAGGCCGTAAAGACAGATGTGCTCTCCTCTGTTACCCTCTGGTTGGCTATATCTAGAGATTGGAACAGATTTTGTAGGTGTTCAGGGATATCTTCTCCTTTCACTGTCTCTGGGATCCCACAGAGATGAAGATTATTTCTTCTTGCTCAGTTTTCAATATTGTCTATTTTATTTTCTAAGTCAGCAATCTGAGATTGTTGTGCGTCTATCGATTGAGACATATTGGTACTGTAATTTCTTTGACTAGTTCCTCTGTGTCAACGTCCATGGTTTCCACACGAAAGCCAAGTTCATTTATATATTTTTTCAATTCAGCACATTCATTTTTAATACAAGTTTTGACTTGGTTTATTAGTGCTTCCATGGCCTTCAAAGTTATTGGGCCATCTTCAGGCTGTATTAATGAACTGGATGCTGATAATAATGCTTGGGATATGTCAGGAGCTTCTGACATAGTTTCTTCCTCACAGTGTGCTAGTGTGGAGTCTGAAGGCCATCATAGAGGCTCATTACAATAATAAGCAGGTTAGAGTGGAGCTTCAATCCAAAGTGGTCTGTGTCCAGGCTTTCTAGGAAAGGATAGCCTTTATATATGTCCCCAGTGTAGATGTATATGAAGGAGGAAGTGACTAACTAGGGTTAGACAATGCTGGGACCCGATTGTGTTATAGTCACATTATAGGTAGAATTACACAGTATCTGAGCTTAATAACTTTAGCATAGTGCTACTGGAGCTTATAGTGCAGTGAGATAGAAAATCACACCATGTTGTTTTAAAGGCCACAAGGCCTGTGCGTGTATATTTGGTTAGAGGTATTGGTTAACTTTCTATAAGGTTGTTACTTATATCATGAGTCCATAAGGGCTTTGGTTGCTGTACCGTTATTTATAGACACCATTAGTAGTTATGTGTTATTGCACAGAAGGTTTGCATGGCATGCATGCTTTCTTACCCTTAAGATGTCAGAGCAAGGGAGAGGTGGGCCACTCAGTTTGGTGATAAAGACGTCTATATGAGGGCATCTTAGGTGGTCCTGTGTGTGTGTCCCGGTACACCGTTTGGAGTTAAAAGTTGTAACCCAGTAGTATAGACTCATAATGCTGAAGATTAAGAAGTCTTCCCAGATCCTAGGGTTAGTACATAATACTTAGAGACTTCTGACACCACATCAAACGTAAAAACAAAATGATAGGTAAAATTACATTTAAATGAAAACTAATACTGCAGTATTGGTTTTGTACTTAATACTTATTCCAAACTGTGCCTTGCTGGCAGCTATGTAAAATAATTATCATTCCATCTATTAAATGGAATCAAAACCCACATTTTTTCTTTCATGACTCAGATAGAGCATGCAATTTTTAAGCAACTTTCTAATTTACTGATATTAAATATTTTTCTTTGTTCTCTTGTTATCTTTATTTGAAAAAGCAGGAATGTAAGCATAGGAGCCGGCCCATATTTGGTTCAGAACCTGGGTAGTGCTTGCTGATTGGTGGGTACATTTAGCCTCCAATCAGCAGGCGCTACCTAGGTGCTGAACCAAAAATTGGCCAGCTCCTATGCTTACATGCCTGCTTTTTCAAATAAAGATAGCAGGAGAACAAAGAAAAAATTATAATAGGAGTAAATTAGAAAGTTATAATGTGCCAATTCCATATAAATAAAGATCTGCAGAGGGCACTATACTTGAAAGAAGGGGGGTTCTGGATGCAATATATAATAATTATTACTGCAGCTAAACCTAATAATATTGATACCAATAGTAAAAGAGAATGGTGAAAGATAAAAAAGAGAAATATATATTTATATGTAGTAGTGATGCACCAAAATGGAAATTCTGGACCGAGACCGAACCCCGAAAAATCCAGGATGCACTTGGCTGAACATCGAAACCGAAAATGTCTTTTATTTTTCAGTTTATTTTCAAATATATATATATATATTTTTTTTTTTTTGCATAATATTGAAAAACTGCAAGCAAATAAAATAAAATAACCACACTTTTATTGAAAGTAGCACACTAAAATTGGACAAAAAAATATCTTAAAACTATTATATGCTACACAATATTTTTTACCAAGAAAAAAACAGGCAAAAAAACAGAAACCGAAAGAAAGTATAACGCCATTTTTGGCCAAAATATTTCTGCATCCCTACTTAAAACAATAATAAATATCAATATACTGTATTATTCTGCATTTAGTTCTGTGTTACAGAATCAGATTTAACAGTTTGTTTGTTTTTACCAATTATTCAAGTAAAGTATAGTCCTAGAAAACTCTTATTATATGCAAAACAGTTAGTCAAGTAATGATCTCAAACAGCAGCTCTAGGCTAGCATCAAATTTGAAATATGCTACACAATTTTACTGAAAATAACAGGCAAAAAACCCGAAATAACCGAAAATGTAATTTTTGGCAAAAACAATTCAACGGCCGAAATTTCGATGCATCCCTAATATGTAGATATACGTGGTATGTACACATATGTGTACAATAAACCTTATGTGCAACAAACCTACGCCTAGATTTAGAGTTTTGCGTTAGCCGTCAAAACCAGCGTTAGGGGCTCCTAACGCTGGTTTTGGGCTACCGCTGGTATTTAGAGTTGTGTAGGTAAGGGTCTAACGCTCACTTTCCAGCCGCGACTTTTCCATACCGCAGATCCCCCTACGCCATTTGTGTATCCTATCTTTTCAATGGGATCTTTCTAACGCCAGTATTTAGAGTCTTGTCTGAAGTGAGCGTTAGAGCTCTAAAGACAAAACTCTAGCCGCAGAGAAAAGCCACCGGTTCATAAAGCTCTTAACTACTGTGCTCTAAAGTACACTAACACCCATAAACTACCTATGTACCCCTAAACCGAGGCCCCCCCACATCGCCGCCACTCTAATACATTTTTTAACCCCTAATTTGCCTCTCCGTACACCGCCGCAACCTACATTATCCCTATGTACCCCTAATCTGCTGCCCCTAACACCGCCGACCCATATATTATATTTATTAACCCCTAATCTGCCGCCCCCAACGCCGCCGCCACCTACCTACAATTATTAACCCCTAATCTGCCGACCGGACCTCACCGCTACTATAATAAAGTTATTAACCCCTAATCCACCTCACTCCCGCCTCAATAACCCTATAATAAATAGTTTTAACCCCTAATCTGCCCTCCCTAACATCGCTGACACCTAACTTCAAGTATTAACCCCTAATCTGCCGACCGGACCTCACCGCTACTCTAATAAATTTATTAACCCCTAAAGCTAAGTCTAACCCTAACACTAACACCCCCCTAAGTTAAATATAATTTTTATCTAACAAAATAAATGAACTCTTATTAAATAAATTATTCCTATTTAAAGCTAAATACTTACCTGTAAAATAAATCCTAATATAGCTACAATATAAATTATAATTATATTGTAGCTATTTTAGTATTAATATTTATTTTACAGGCAACTTTGTATTTATTTTAACCAGGTACAATAGCTATTAAATAGTTATTAACTATTTAATAGCTACCTAGTTAAAATAATTACAAAATTACCTGTAAAATAAATCCTAACCTAAGTTACAATTAAACCTAACACTACACTATCAATAAATTAATTAAATAAAATACCTACAATTATCTACAATTAAACCTAACACTACACTATCAATAAATTAATTACATAAAATACCTACAAATAAATACAGCTAAATAAACTAACTAAAGTACAAAAAATAAAAAAATAATTTACAAACATTATAAAAATATTACAACAATTTTAAGCTAATTACACCTACTCTAAGCCCCCTAATAAAATAACAAAGCCCCCCAAAATAAAAAAATGCCCTACCCTATTCTAAAATAAAAATTGAAAAGCTCTTTTACCTTACCAGCCCTTAAAAGAGCCTTTTGCGGGGCATGCCCCAAAGAAAACAGCTCTTTTGCCTGTAAAAAAAAACATACAATACCCCCCCCCAACATTACAACCCACCACCCACATACCCCTAATCTAACCCAAACCCCCCTTAAATAAACCTAACACTAAGCCCCTGAAGATCATCCTACCTTATCTTGACCACGCCGGGTATCACCGATCCGACCAGAGGAGGCTCCGAAATCTTCATCCAAGCCCAAGCGGGGGCTGAAGAGGTCCAACATCGGGCTGAAGTCTTGATCCAAGCGGGTGCTGAAGAGGTCCATCATCGGGCTGAAGTCTTGATCCAAAGGGGGCGCTGAAGAGGTCAATCATCGGGCTGAAGTCTTGATCCAAGCGGGCGCTGAAGAGGTCCATCATCGGGCTGAAGTCTTCTATCAAGCGGCATCTTCAATCTTCTTTCTTCCGGATCCATCTTCATCTCGCCGATGCAGAACATCCATCCTGGCCGATGACTTCCCGACGAATGACGGTTCCTTTAAGGGACGTCATCCAAGATGGCGTCCCTCGAATTTCGATTGGCTGATAGGATTCTATCAGCCAATCGGAATTAAGGTAGGAAAATTCTCATTGGCTGATGGAATCAGCCAATCAGATTCAAGTCCAATCCGATTGGCTTATTGGATGACGTCTCTTAAAGGAACCGTCATTCGTCGGGAAGTCGTCGGCCAGGATGGATGTTCCGCGTCGGTGGGATGAAGATGGATCCGGAAGAAAGAAGATTGAAGATGCCGCTTGATAGAAGACTTCAGCCCGATGATGGACCTCTTCAGCGCCCGCTTGGATCAAGACTTCAGCCCGATGATGGACCTCTTCAGCCCGCGCTTGGATCAAGACTTCAGCCGGATGATGGACCTCTTCAGCCCAATGATGGGCATCTTCAGCCCCCGCTTGGGCTTGGATGAAGACTTCAGAGCCTCCTCTGGATGGATCGGTGATACCCGACGTGGTGAAGACAAGGTAGGAAGATCTTCAGGGGCTTAGTGTTAGGTTTATTTAAGGGGGGTTTGGGTTAGATTAGGGGTATGTGGGTGGTGGGTTGTAATGTTGGGGGGGGGTATTGTATGTTTTTTTTTTACAGGCAAAAGAGCTGTTTTCTTAGGGGCATGCCCCGCAAAAGGCCCTTTTAAGGGCTGGTAAGGTAAAAGAGCTTTTCAATTTTTATTTTAGAATAGGGTAGGGCCTTTTTTTATTTTGGGGGGCTTTGTTATTTTATTAGGGGGCTTAGAGTAGGTGTAATTAGCTTAAAATTGTTGTAATATTTTTATAATGTTTGTAAATTATTTTTTTTATTTTTTTGTACTTTAGTTAGTTTATTTAATTGTATTTATTTGTAGGTATTTTATTTAATTAATTTATTGATAGTGTAGTGTTAGGTTTAATTGTAGATAATTGTAGGTATTTTATTTAATTAATTTATTGATAGTGTAGTGTTAGGTTTAATTGTAACTTAGGTTAGGATTTATTTTACAGGTAATTTTGTAATTATTTTAACTAGGTAGCTATTAAATAGTAAATAACTATTTAATAGCTATTGTACCTAGTTAAAATAAATAAAAAGTTGCCTGTAAAATAAATATTAATCCTAAAATAGCTACAATATAATTATTATTTATATTGTAGCTATATTAGGGTTTATTTTACAGGTAAGTATTTAGCTTTAAATAGGATTAATTTATTTAATAAGAGTTAATTTATTTCGTTAGTTAAAAATTATATTTAACTTAGGGGGGTGTTAGTGTTAGGGTTAGATTTAGCTTTAGGGGTTAATCCATTTATTAGAGTAGCGGCGAGGTCCGGTTGGCAGATTAGGGGTTAATAATTGAAGTTAGGTGTCAGCGATGTTAGGGAGGGCAGATTAGGGGTTAATACTATTTATTATAGGGTTTTTCAGGCGGGAGTGAGGCGGATTAGGGGTTAATAACTTTATTATAGAAGCGGTGAGGTCCGGTCGGCAGATTAGGGGTTAATAATTGTAGGTAGGTGGCGGCGACGTTGGGGGGGGCAGATTAGGGGTTAATAATTATAATATAGGGGTCGGCGGTGTTAGGGGCAGCAGATTAGGGGTACATAGGGATAATGTAGGTTGCGGCGGTGTACGGAGCGGCAGATTAGGGGTTAAAAGTGTAATGCAGGTATCAGCGATAGTGGGGGCGGCAGATTAGGGGTTAATAAGTGTAAGGTTAGGGGTGTTTAGACTCGGGGTACATGTTAGGGTGTTAGGTGCAGACTTAGAGAGTGTTTCCCCATAGGAAACAATGGGGCTGCGTTAGGAGTTGAACGCTGCTTTTTTGCAGGTGTTAGGTTTTTTTTCAGCTCAAACTGCCCCATTGTTTCCTATGGGGGAATCGCGCACGAGCACGTTTTTGAAGCTGGCCGCGTCCGTAAGCACTGCTGGTATTAAGAGTTGCAGTATGCTCTACGCTCCCTTTTTGGAGCCTAACGCAGCCCTTCTGTGAACTCTAAATACCAGCTGTATTTAAAAGGTGCGGGGGAAAAAATACACGCGTAGCTAACGCACCCCTTCTAACGCAAAACTCTAAATCTAGCCGCTAATGTTTTAAAATGCAAAGTACATATCTAGTACCAACTGGAAATAAAAAATTAAAAAAACAAAATAAAAAACCATGAAAAATTCAAAATACTTTGGGGTCGAATTATCAAGCTCTAAATGGAGCTTGATGCCCCTGTTTCCGTGCGAGCTTTCAGTCTAAAGACCGCTGCTCCATAACTGATCCGCTGCCTCTGAGGCTGTGGTCTTCAATCTGCCTGATCTTATACGATTGACACCCCCTGCTAGCGGCCGATTAGCCGTGAATCTGCAGGGGGGCGGCACTGCACAAGCAGTTCTGGTGAACTGCTTGTGCAATGATAAATGCCGACAGTGTATGCTGTTGGCATTCAGCAATGTCTGTCGGAAATAATACGCTATAGCGTATCATGTCAGACAGACATTGATAAATTGGCCCCCAAGGATAAAAAAAGAATGAAAATAATATAAAACTGTTCATCCCTTTCAGAATTTAAAGAGCAATCAGAAATCTTAGAGAACCGTTTCAAGGAGAAAGGTTACCCTTTGACCCTTATTAACTCAAGTCTTGAAAGAGCTTGAAACCTACATAGAACCCAGATTTTACTGGATAAATATCAAACCAATAAAACACTACAAATACACCTAACTTCATTACACATAATAATAAGACTATGAAACTATCAAAAAAATCATCCACAAACATTGGCACATTATAAAGCAAGACCCAATCTTGTAAGAAATTGTAGAAAATGACCCTTAGATCACGTTAAAAGCAACCCCTATAAGAACGAAAATAGCGCCCAGGAAGGTCGTTAAACATGTTTTTAGGGATAACACAAATATTAGCACTAGACACAAAAAAATCACACTCAATCACCCCTTTGGTTTTAGAGGCACTTACAGATTCAGCAGAACAAACTGCGGCACCTACACTGACCTTAACACCAAATATAAGAAAAAATTTTGGTCGATCACAACACAGGAAGAATTTGTAATCTCAGATTTTCTCACTTGTAAGAGCCCATACGTCATTTACCTTACTGAGTACTTATGTGGGGCCCAATATGTTGGTCACACTAACCAGAAAATACACATTAGATGGGGACAGCATTGTAGGAATAATAAAAAAGACTTTCTCAAACAAAGTGTTCCTAGTTCAGCATACCCGCATAACACACCACATAGCCCTTATACATACAACACTCACTATCTCATAGTCATTACCTACACACACCACACTCACTCCAATCAGTTTTACTAACAATACTCCTCACACCCCATTTCCTGCAGCACATCATTCCCCCTTTCACAGTCTACACTCACCCCACAGTCTTCACCTCACTTCAAACATAGGATCATTCCCATCCCTACAAGCTCTCATTCACATTTTAGACAACTAATCACACCTATACACACTTCACACCAATACACAACATTGCACTCACTGTTCACCCACACTAATTACCACCACATCAATCTCACTTCCTTCTTTTCTCTCTGATGTATTACTATTCCACAACCAGATGACTGGATTCATTTTCATTATTCATTTCTATTTGTACTTCCATAGTTATCTGTTCAATTTTCGTTTTACAAAACATTAGGTTAGAATATGGTATACACTAATATATTTTTTTTAACAATCTGTTCACTTGCTGTAGCCCCCTTTTTTAAACAATTAATTTCACTGTCAGTGTAAGGGACGTTGTTAGAAATCACAATTCAAGTCAGATATCGTTTGGTGAACATATATTTTAATTCTATTTTTCGAATCATTGATTGGCTAACACAAATGTTTAATGACATCTGTTTATTTACATCGATCATAGCGCACCAATTGTTCAAGAATCCGTCTAGACAATTGTTTGTTCCTTACCCCTTTTGTCTCATAATGGATATGTAACCCAATCAAATCAATTTTGTAATTTATCATATGACTGGTTGGAGACCAATCAGACTAAGCTTAAATAGGCACGTATATGCTTCAATGTGTCAACAACACAAAAAACATCCTTCACCATAGTAACCACCTATATGATGCATATGCATATCATTTAATACCACACCATGTCTGAAGAAACAGCTAGATAGCTGAGAAACGTGTTGCATGTGTTTTAGACTTTTTATCTTAATAAATTGTTATTTTAAGTAGTATATCAGACTCAACCATTTGTTTTTAAATTTGGAGCGCACCGCCTATTCTTATTGGAACCACATTGGAACACCATCCCTGGGAGACCCACTGAACTAGACAGCTGGAGTCTACAAAATCCAGCTTGCTTTGTTTTCACGACTCCATGAGAAACGTTTTCTCTTTAATATATTGAAGAGTTTATAATCACATCTCCTCTGAGAGTGGTGTCTTGCCCTGTATCCTGGGAACCAATCATGAAAAATCATGAAAGAAATAATGTGGGTTTTGTGTCCCTTTAAGCAACTTGCATCAGATTCATATTTTTGCAAAAAGTATCCATTTTGATATCAAGCAGTGGTTTCCAGGTGCACTTATGTATAAATTTGCCTTCTAGATATTAAACTTATGTGTTCTTGCAATAGCTAAATCTTTTTCTTTACTCTCAGAAATACTGAGCCAGTCTCTCATCTCTGTTCACACATTAGACCATCAAGCTTTAATGAATTAATCACAGGTTTTTTTTTTTGATGAGGGACCTCTAATTTTTTTAAATTGTTATTAATAATTCCTTAGACAATTTACAATTGATTAAGAGACTATTTTCAAATAATTATATAATATATAGTAACAGTAAATTGTGAAGGAAGCAACAGCTAAATGTTAACAAAATGTTGACTATGAATAGCTTACTCATTGGCTGATAAGGTGACTTCCTGTTGGTACACGTGATATGCTTAAACTAACATGAGATTTTTTCCCCCAGTGCAAAAATATTAGTTTTTCCTTATTTAAAAAAAATGCATTACAAAGTCCCTTTTAAATATACAAGTCCTTTTGCTTTCTTACCTTATTGACCTAAATTCAATGAAACTGATTTGTTAAACAATACCTTGCTGAAAAAAGCATTCCACAATATCAGAACTCAAAAATATTGAAATTATTAGAGATTTGTAACTGCCTCTCATCAGATCAGCCCTTCTGTAATCAAGGGTGCCACATCTATCTAACAGCCGTTAACTTCTCTCCGCATTGAATGAGTTTCACTATGAACGATACTGAAATGCCTCTAAAACAGTCTACTTTATCATCTGTGGAAAAGACAACTTTAATACAGTTAAAGAGAAATAAAAGGAAAGTAAAAAAGACAACTTAATACAGTTAAAGAGAAATAAAAGGAAAGTAAAAAAGACAACTTAATACAGTTAAAGAGAAATAAAAGGAAAGTAAAAAAGACAACTTTGTCAGCTTAGAAATAGCGAGGCATGACCGCAATATAAGAGACAGGGGCAGTAGAGTCATTATGAATTCCACATGCTTAGTTTAGGTGAACTCACCCCCCCCCCCATCACAGTCTTAGAATGCCAAAGAACCCATAGGACCAGCCTCTCATTCGTTCCTTTAAAGTTTCCAAGATGCCTCTGGTTCCCTCAAAGCTAATTTACCCTAAATTACTAAACTAATCTTAAAGCCCAAATATTTAAGGCCAGGTATGTTTGTAGCTGCCCAACTCTCTCCCCCCTCCCTAACCTCTGAACCCCCCTCCTTACCCTTTGATCCCCCCATCCACTCAGATTCCCTCTCCCTCATCCCCGGTCCCGCCCCCCCCCTCCTCAAAGTGCCGCTCACCCGTCTCCCTCCTAACCCTCCTGACGCGCAGTCAGCGGTCACTGATCCTTACGGCCCGGTATGTTTGTCTCGCACTGCAGTCTCTACTGCACATGACTGCATTGGACAAACATACCTGGGGGCATATGTGTCAAGCTCCATATGGAGCTTGATACCCCGTGTTTCTGGCGAGCCTGCAGGCTCTCCAGAAACAGCAGTTATGAAGCAGCGGTCACAAAGACCGCCGCTCCATAACCTGTCCGCCTGCTCTGAGCAGGCGGACACACATCGCCGGAAATCAACCCGATCGAGTACGATCAGGTTGATTGACACCCCCCTGCTGGCGGCCTATTGGCCGCGAGTCTGCAGGGTGCGGCGTTGCACCAGCAGCTCTTGTGAGTTGCTGGTGCAATGCTAAATATGGCGAGCGTATTGCTCGCTGTATTCAGCGAGGTCCGCCAGACCATGATAACTAGAGGTCCTGGCCTTTTATAATATAGGATTAAATATTCTACAATTAATTTCTAACATGATCTTAGCTTTTTTCACCAAACCCCTCTGCACCCTCACAAGTGTCTATGAATTAAGTCCATTGAATCACCTGGGGATTTTGATAAACAATATTTTAAATCAGATGTTTTCAGTTAATTTTTCTAGTTCAGATGTCACAGAACTTCAGCGATACACGCTCTGTTGCCTATGCTTTTTTTTACAGCCCTAAAGCAAAATAAGGATAAAATGATTTAATATACTGTAGACTGAGCACAATGCGGGATGCTCTATATATTATATGCTTCAAATACCTGAGTAACCTGAGCAATTCAAAGTAATGCACATACATTTTCTATTCAGGAAAGCTTATTTTCAAGTACAATAAGCATGAAGTTCCTTGTAGCTCAAAGGGATTTATATCACTTTACATTGTACTCTACGTGCAAGGTGACATACACAATGTCTGCGATATCACAGCCTATTTATTTACATATAAGATAAAAAACAATTAGATCTTAAACCACCTATAATAAAAAGGGCACCAGACCTGTTAATAAAATTTAAAAAGACCTTAAAAATTGCAAATCTAGAAGTTTATATCTTCCATTTCCATGGCACATAGGCATCTCCAAGAACCAAATATAGGGGGGAAACAGCCAAAAGTAATGGTACTACTGATAATTAGCAGTGCCCTCTCATACCACAGTTTTAAAATTTACTAGAAAATAAGTTACCAAGCAAGGGGGGCAGGCAGCATTCTTGGCTGCCAGTAACACACATAAACATTTGTTTTTACCCTGTCTGTAATAATGACACACAGAACCAGGGGTCAAGTTGAGTGGGAACGCATGGGAACGGAGTTCCTGCACTATTTTTGCAGGAGGAACTAAGTTCCCCCTGGACAAAGAACAGAAATGCTTCAGTAAACACTTCTGCCGCTGCTGGGAGAAGCTGGAGCACAGTCTGGTTAGAGGGATAGTGAGATCCTCTATTAATGGGCAGTAACACTTCCTACAGTACACTAAATGCAAGTCTGTCAGCAGACAGACACATGGTGCTTACATTTCTATATTGATTGTTCTGGGGTTATTTATCTCCCCTCAGTAGAAGTAGAACTATTGCAGCTTAAGTGGGTGAGACTCTTCATTGGTTTTAATTTGCTTTCATTAACCAAAGTGTATAGATTATATACATATAAATACAGTGTGTATATAAAATAATATTAATTGTGAGAGGGTGGAAGTCTTGGTGAGTTCCCACCCTTTTTTTTGTAGGACTTAACCCCTGCACAGAACATTGATTTCAACTTCTATGTCAACTTCAGCTAGAGCATCGCTTTTCTTCTTATCTGCTCTCCTTATTGCCCTTGTAGTGTGCACTATTGTGCATTTGTCACTGCACATGCGCAATAATGGCACGCATGCACAGTGACACTCATTTTTGGACGTAAAACAAACCAACAGAAATACATGAAAGAGTTGAAGTTTTGTAAAGATTATACTAAACTGTTGGTTGAAATATCTGTCTGGTTCATTATGGGACACAGAAAAAGCCTAACTGATTTAAATAATCAGGAACATCTGAATCACATGAAACAAAGAAACACATAAAACAATATTTTTGCAACTGGTTTTGCACTTACTGCAGATCTGCCCAAAATCAAAATAATTCTGATTTTATATAAGTTTTTAGTACCATCTACACTATTGTTGTTTTTATTTGCTTTTAGGTTTAATTTATGATTTAAAAAGAAAAACATTTTTTTGGGATTGGAGTTTCTCCCAACCACCAACGGTTCTCACCATCAGGAACAGGAACACTAGCCCATTAATTGGGTTTGACCTAAAAGACCGTTGACTTTATTCTCACCATCAGGAACCTCAGACGGACTCTCACCACTAGGAAAATAAAGTTTCCTTTTCTACACATTATTAACTTTTGACTTTTATTTGGATCTTCACATTTAGGGGGGTAGTTATCAACGTGTCAACTTTCCTGCCTTCGCCGGCCCAATACGCCCGCCTAAGCTCGCCTCACATCGCCGCCGCGGACCTGAAACATTTCGCCTAAGTTATCAAATAAAGCTGTCAAAAAGCCGTGCACCAAGTACGGGGCGATGAGCAGCGGATTGTGAGAGTTATCACTCATCCGATCTCGCTGCTCTTCGGCTTTTTCCCAGGTTTATTGCTAGCCTGTCACTAAGCACCCACACTAAACTACACTGTTCTACCCCCTATACCGCGGCCCCCGGAGCCTCCCGCAACTAAATAAAGTTACTAACCCCTAAACCGCCGCTCTTAGACCCCGCCGCAACTCTGATAAATGTACTAACCCCTAAACCGCCGCTCCTAGACCCTGCCGCAACTCTGATAAATGTATTAACCCCTAAACCGCCGCTCCCGGACACCGCTGCCACCTACATTATACCTATTAACCCCTATCCTGCCCCCCCATACCGTCGCCCTCTATAATAAAGTTATTAACCCCTATCCTGCTGATCCCGCACCTCGCCGCAACTAAATAAATAGTTTAACCCCTAAACCGCCGCTCCCGGACCCTGCCGCAACCTATATTAAATTTATTAACCCCTAATCTGCCCCCCTACACCGTCACCACATATAATAAATTTATTAACCCCTATCCTGCCCCCCACTACACCGCCGCCACTGTAATAAATTTATTAACCCCTAAACCTAAGTCTAACACTAACCCTAACACCCCCCTAACTTAAATATTAATTAAATAAATCTAAATAATATTTCTATTATGAACTAAATTAATCCTATTTAAAACTAAATATTTACCTTTAAAATAAACCCTAATATAGCTACAATATAAATAATAATTATATTGTAGCTATCTTAGAATTTATTTTTATTTTACAGGCAAATTTCAATTTAGTTTAACTAGGTACAATAGCTATTAAATAGTTATTAACTATTTAATAGCTTACCTAGCTAAAATAAAGAGAAATTAACCTGTAAAATAAAAACTAACCTAAGTTACAATTACACCTAACACTACACTATCATTAAATAAATTATTACTATTTAAAACTAAATACTTACCTTTAAAATAAACCCTAATATAGCTACAATATAAATAATAATTATATTGTAGCTATCTTAGGATTTATTTTTATTTTACAGGTAACTTTGTATTTATTTTAGCTAGTTAGAATAGTTATTAAATAGTTATTAACTAACTATTTAATAACTACCTAGCTAAAAGAAATACAAAATTACCTGTAAAATAAATCCTAACCTAAGTTACAATTAAACCTAACACTACACTATCATTAAATAAATTAAATAAATTAACTACAAATAACTACAATTAAATACAATTACATGAACTAACTAAAGTACAAACAATAAAAAAAGCTAAGTTACAAAAAATAAAAAAAATAAGTTACAAACATTTTAAAAATATTACAACAATTTTAAGGTACTTACACCTAATCTAAGCCCCCTAATAAAATAACAACCCCCCCAAAATAAAAAAATGCCCTACCCTATTCTAAATTAAAAAAGTTCAAAGCTCTTTTACCTTACCAGCCCTTAAAAGGGCCATTTGTGGGGCATGCCCCAAAGAATTCAGCTCTTTTGCCTGTAAAAGAAAAATACAACCCCCCCAACATTAAAACCCACCACCCACATACCCCTAATCTAACACAAACCCCCCTTAAAATAGCCTAACACTAATCCCCTGAAGATCATCCTACCTTGTCTTCACTCAGCCGAGCAGCGATGGAACCGAAGAAGACATCCGGAGCGGCAGAAGTGATCATCCAAGGGGCGCTGAAGAAATCTTCCATCCGATGAAGTGATCCTCCAAGCGGCGCTAAAGAAGTCTTCCATCCGGGCAATGTCATCTTCCAAGAGGCGCTGAAGAAGTCTTCTATCCGGGCGATGTCATCTTCCAAGCCGGGTCTTCAATCTTCATCCCGCCGACGCGGAACATCCTTCTTTACCGACGGACTACCGACGAATGAAGGCTCCTTTAAGGGACGTCATCCAAGATGGCATCCCTTCAATTCCGATTGGCTGATAGGATTCTATCAGCCAATCGGAATTAAGGTAGGAAAAATCTGATTGGCTGATTGAATCAGCCAATCAGATTCAAGTTCAATCCGATTGGCTGATCCAATCAGCCAATCAGATTGAGCTCGCATTCTATTGGCTGTTTCGATTATTTAATTTATTTAATGATAGTGTGGTGTTAGGTTTAATTGTAACTTAGGTTAGGATTTATTTTACAGGTAATTTTGTATTTCTTTTAGCTAGGTAGTTATTAAATAGTTAATAACTATTTAATAACTATTCTAACTAGCTAAAATAAATACAAAGTTACCTGTAAAATAAAAATAAATCCTAAGATAGCTACAATATAATTATTATTTATATTGTAGCTATATTAGGGTTTATTTTAAAGGTAAGTATTTAGTTTTAAATAGTAATAATTTATTTAATGATAGTGTAGTGTTAGGTGTAATTGTAACTTAGGTTAGTTTTTATTTTACAGGTTAATTTCTCTTTATTTTATCTAGGTAAGCTATTAAATAGTTAATAACTATTTAATAGCTATTGTACCTAGTTAAAATAAATTGAAATTTGCCTGTAAAATAAAAATAAATCCTAAGATAGCTACAATATAATTATTATTTATATTGTAGCTATATTAGGGTTTATTTTAAAGGTAAGTATTTAGTTTTAAATAGGATTAACTTAGTTAATAAGAGAAATATTATTTAGATTTATTTAATTAATATTTAAGTTAGGGGGGTTTTAGGGTCAGTGTTAGACTTAGGTTTAGGGGTTAATAAATTTATTACAGTGGCGGCGGTGTAGTGGGGGGCAGGATAGGGGTTAATAAATTTATTATAGGTGGCAACGGTGTAGGGGGGGCAGGATAGGGGTTAATAAATTTAATATAGGTTGCGGCGGGTTCAGGGAGCGGCGGTTTAGGGGTTAAACTATTTATTTATTTGCGGCGAGGTGCGGGATCAGCAGGATAGGGGTTAATAACGTTATTATAGAGGGCGGCGGTATAGGGGGGCAGGATAGGGGTTACTAGGTATAATGTAGGTGGCGGTGGGCTCCGGGAGTGGCGGTTTAAGGGTTAATACATTTATTATAGTTGCGGTGGGCTCCGGGAGCGGCGGTTTAGGGGTTAATATGTATAGAGTAGCTTGCGGTGGGCTCCGGGAGCAGCGGTTTAGGGGGTAATAACTTTATTTAGTTGTGGTGGTGTAGGGGGGACAGATTAGTGGTGTTTAGACTCGGGGTACATGTTAGGGTGTTAGGTGTAGACAGCTCCCATAGGAATCAATGGGATGTCTGGCAGCAGCGAACTTGTACTTTCGCTATGGTCAGACTCCCATTGATTCCTATGGGATCCGCCGCCTCCAGGGCGGCGGATTGAAAACCAGGTACGCTGGGCCGTAAAAGTGCCGAGCGTACCTGCTAGTTTTTTGATAACTAGCAAAAGTAGTCAAATTGTGTCGCACTTGTGTGCCGGACAGCTGGAGTGACGTAAGAATCGATCTGTGTCGGACTGAGTCCGGCGGATCGAAGTTTACGTCACAAAATTCTACTTTTGCCGGTCTCTAGCCTTTGATAACTAAGGCGAATCAGCCTCGCCACAAATACGCTGCGGAATTCCAGCGTATTTGAGGTTGACGGCTTGATAACTAGGCCCCTTAGCCTTGTTTAGGATTTTGTTTCTTGGATTACAATCACTGACTTTGTTCTCTTTTTTCTTTTTTTTTCACTGACGTTGTTCTCTTTTTTTCATTTTTTGAGCAGCATTTTTTCATTTTTTCCTTTGTCATTTTTTCAATTTTTCACATCATTTTTTTCACTGTCTGTTTTCTTTATATTTGCAATCACTAATGATAATTTTTCACTCCCTTTTTTATACACATTATCACCACCAACACTGGTACACAATATCTCTTACGGTATCCTCCTCCTAGTCGATATCAGCAATCCATTCATTTGATTTACTGCATTTTTAATCCACACATTGCATTGATTTCTTTCAGACATTGTTTGGAATTTTAACTTTCTCATATTTTTATTAGGGCTACCATTATTATTGCCTCTGCATCATTTTATATTCAGTGTTTTATATAGATATATTCAATATTTAATTTGTGGATTCACATCTTATTGTTTTTATTGTCATTTATTACCACTGTACCCACCGTGGCATGTTTTATTCTTGTGTAAAGTACTAGATTTACAATTAAAATATTTCTAAATACACACTCTACACATTGTACAACACCTAGCCCATTTGAGGCGCTCTGAACACATTTATTTTCTTAGTACATTTTCCAAGCTAGCTAGTTAGCCTACTGTTCAGAGCTATAGGTGCTCGTCTTTGGCGCTATACCCCATCGAAATCCAAAATCAAAATAAACATTGACAAAGCAAAGGTGAAATAAGGTGATTTGCTCATGCAGTATTGATGATAAATAATGTGCTCAGAGGTGATGGATTGAAAATCAGGCTCACTGAGTCAATCGTTGAATGTTTCATAAATTTTAATGTGGTCAAATAGAGTCATATGTAACGGTGGATTACCAGCAAAATGCTCAAATAACGAATCAAACTAATCTCGCCGGAGATTATGTTACAGCGAACTGGCCTACATTTTACTATGTTGATGCATTGTTAACTTTTGAGTATCAATGTTGCTCTTAATTTGATGCAGAATCACAGTGTATTAACAGTTGAAGCTTTGATAAATTGACCCCACTGTCTCAACTATAATAGCAGCTAGCTGGACAAGGTCTTTAGTAGTTATATTGTTTAGTATCTAGGAATGTTCTGTAATTCTTGTACATTTTGTCTAATATCTGGAAATACCATCTAACACCTGGACATGATCTTTAGTGTTTCAGCATGATCTATTGTATCTTGGTATGACCTATAGTAACTGGGAATGGTCTCTATTATCTCTGAATAGTAGCTAGTACCTAGAAATGATCTTAAGTATTTCAGAATGATCTCCTGTATCTTGGAATATTTTTTGGTACCTGTGTATGGTCTCTAGTATCTGGTAACAGTATCCAGGTCATGATCATTAGTATTTCAGCTGCGTTTCTTGTATACTGGAATGTTCTATAGTACCTGCGTACAGTCTCTACTATCTGGGAAAAGAAACGGGTACCTGGACAGGATGTTTAATATTTCAATAGGATTTCTTGTATCTTGGGATGTTCTATAGTACATGGGTATGGTTTCCAATACCTGAGAATAGAAGATAGTACTTGGACATGATCTTCATCATTTCAGCATGATTTCTAGTAACTGTATGTATAGATGTTCTATGATACCTGGGTATGATTGCTAGTACCTGGGGTGGTCACTAGTGCCTAGGAATAGAAGCTAGTACCTGGACATGGTCTTTAGTATTTCAGCAGGATCTCTCTAATATGTGCAGATGTTCTATGGTATGGTCGCTAGTACCTGGGTATGGTTGCTAGCACCTGGTAGGGTAGCTAGTACCTGATATGGAAGCTAGTACCTAGGTTAGGTTGTTATTACCTGGCACGGTAGCTAATACCTGGGCATGGCAGCTAGTACTTGGGTATGGTAGCTAGTACCTGGGCATGGTAGCTAGTACCTGGGCATGGTTGCTATTACCTGGTATGGTTGCTAGTACCTGGCTATTGTAGCTAGTATCTGGACATGCTATGATCCTTAGTTCCTGGTCTCCAGTTTCTCAGCAGCTGCCATTGTATCTTTTAACTACTTCACAGCATTCCACTATAATTATTTTCTTGCTTTCCAGGCTACATTTGTAGTTTGTTTCCATTGAGCTAATTATGAATTTCCTGTGCCCGTGCGTAGTGCCCACGTCACACATGGTATTGTGTTGTAAATGTTCCCACACAGATCTGCCCCTTAGCTTGATGCTCAGCCTCTCTGACTCCTTCAGTCTGTTTCTATAACGTCTTCTGCTTCCTTCTCACCCTCCCACATGCCCCTCACCCTTTTTTTTGTCGGTTTCTATATTCATACTGCTACTGCTAAAAATCTGGCAGAGGGGCACATGGCTTCTTGCTTACTGTGAATGCTTGTTTCAGAATGAGAATATATATAATGGTAATATATTATGTTATACAAAGTATAAATGCAATATTCAGTCAAGTATAAAACAAACTCTAATATCAAAATGCAGAATGACAGAAAGTAACATTTTCTGGGACAGTAAGGTCCTTATATATCAGCCTATATGTAAAATACTAAGTGTTAAAAATGTAAAATATAAAACAGATATATGATGTCTAGGATTCATACATGTTACACTGTAGCTCTTACTTACAGGTGTCTTTGTGCAGTTGGGACAAAAAGGGACCGTTTACTTTCATATGACAGCGCAGTATCCATATTGTGAATCTTTCCTAAGATTAGCTCACAGATCTGGTATAAGTGAATGGTAAAGATTTACCCGAGAATCTTAATGCGGCTGTCATTTATTTTAGCGAGTCCTATACTTTCAAAGGATAACGCAGAATGCGCTATATCGCTCATGTTACAAGTAGGGAGTAATGTGAGCTATACATAATAGCGCTGGAAAATGTAGCTCTCCTGAAGTGTTAAAGGGACAGTCTACTTAAAAATTATTATTGTTTAAAAAGATAGATAATTCTTGAGTGGCCCAGACAGAGCACAGACTTGAAACCAATTGAACATCTCCGGAGAGACCTGAAAATGGCTGTCCACTGAGGGTCCCCATCCAACCTGACAGCACTTGCAGAGAAGAATGGCAGAAAATCTCTAAAGCAAAGCTTATTGCGTCATACCCAAATAGACTTGAGGCTGTAATCGCTGCCTGAGGTGCTTAAACTAAGTAAGTGTCTGAATATTTATGTCAATGTGATATTTAAGTTTCTTTTCTTTTTTTAATACATTTGCAAGTTATAAAGAAATCAGGATTTTGCTTTGTCAGTATGAGGTATGGAGTTAACACCTACAAACTGACATACAAAATAAATAGTAGTATAGACAGTGAAGATAAACATATATAGTCACCAAATTGGCTGGTTACAAACACCCAGCTTGATAGTTCTCCACTCTAAAATTATCAATCCTCATATAAAGGAAAAAAGGAACGGAACAAAATCCTTTTCTTTTGGAATTGCTGCTGTGCAACGTTATATGGGTCTCTCCTCCATACAAAGGAATTGTGCAGATGTACACAAGGGGGGTGGGAGACAGAGCAAATTCCAAATCAAAGTGGTTAGAAACATCTTTTTGGCATGTCCAGCCGTTCGCTTGACACACGATGTTTGTTAACAAACTATTGTGGATCGTAGTCAGCGGTGAGGATTTGGAGGAGCATATTGAATTCTTTGTCTATTTGATGCTGGACTGACCCAATACTTTACACTGAATGTATCAACTTACTTCTAGTAAGTGTAACTTTTAATGTGTGCATTAAATTGCTTTTTAACCACCTTGATTTGGAGTTTGTGCTGTCTCCTACCCCCCTTGTGTACGTGTCATATGGAGTGTAGATTGATGTGAAAAATATACATAATTTAAATTATTTTAGAATAAGGCTGAAACATAATAAAATGTGAAAAATATTAAGCGATCTGAATATTTTCTCAATGCAGAGCAAACCATGGGTGGGATTCACTTCTAAATTCAAACACCTCTTAGGCTGTGGGTGGGGGCGGCAAGTGGATCCAATGGTTTGCTCTGGCATTGATAATCCTCTAACTGAAGATTTAAATCTATCAAGCTCTGAAGACTCGCCAGAAACAGCAGTTATGAAGCAGCGGTCACAAAGGCCGCTGCTCCATAAACCTGTCCGCCTCCTCTGAGCACATTGAGTATGATCGGGTTGATTGACACCCCCCTGCTGGTGGCCCATTGGTCGCGAGTCTGCAGGGGGCGGCGTTGCACCAGCAGCTCTTGTGAGCTGCTGGTGCAATGCTGAATACGGCAAGCGTATTGCTCTCCGCATTCAGCAATGTCTGTCGGACCTGATCCGCACTGTCGGATCAGGTCCGACAGACATTTGTTAAATAGGCCTCTTAGTGTGTACTAGTCCTCTTCCTGGTCTCCAGCTGTCAGAGCAGTAGCAGAGCACTTTATGTATCCCAGGATTTAAGTGGACTTTATCACTCGCATGGTGACTTGAAGATTTCGGTCTGTAAAGGGAAAGAACCAACTTTTCCTCTAATTTCTACATACCTCATAATGTTGAGGTAACTGCATGTGAGGAGGCATTTATCTTGTCTTTTATTGCACCTACTTGGTTTCATAACGTACTAGAAGCTTCTTCGGCTTTGTGCGCTTTTCCCCTTTCTTCTCTGTTTATAGAAACTCTGAGAGCTGCAAGAACTGTGTAGAAGTTGGGACGTCTTTGAGAATATTACCCTATAGTGCTCTAGTGGTGACATCA